>NC_034197.2:43335401-43357901 GCF_002021735.2 Oncorhynchus kisutch | reverse complement strand
ACCCTAACCCCTAATCCTAACTCCTAACCCTTAACCCCTAATCCTAACTCCTAACCCTAACCCTTAACCCCTAATCCTAACTCCTAACCCTAACCCCTAATCCTAACTCCTAACCCTTAACCCCTAATCCTAACTCCTAACCCTTAACCCCTAATCCTAACTCCTAACCCTTAACCCCTAATCCTAACTCCTAACCCTAACCCCTAATCCTAACTCCTAACCCTTAACCCCTAATCCTAACTCCTAACCCTAACCCCTAATCCTAACTCCTAACCCTTAACCCCTAATCCTAACTCCTAACCCCTAATCCTAACTCCTAACCCTTAACCCCTAATCCTAACTCCTAACCCTTAACCTCTAATCCTAACTCCTAACCCTTAACCCCTAATCCTAAATCCTAACCCTAACTCCTAACCCTAACCCCTAATCCTAACTCCTAACCCCTAATCCTAACTCCTAACCCTAACCCCTAATCCTAACTCCTAACCCTAACCCCTAATCCTAACTCCTAACCCTAACCCCTAATCCTAACTCCTAACCCTTAACCCCTAATCCTAACTCCTAACCCTAACCCCTAATCCTAACCCTAACCCCTAATCCTAACTCCTAACCCTAACCCCTAATCCTAACTCCTAACCCTAACCCCTAATCCTAACTCCTACCCCTAACCCCTAATCCTAACTCCTAACCCTTAACCCCTAATCCTAACTCCTAACCCTAACCCCTAATCCTAACTCCTAACCCTTAACCCCTAATCCTAACTCCTAACCCTAACCCCTAATCCTAACTCCTAACCCTTAACCCCTAATCCTAACTCCTAACTAAAAACTCCTATATTTTCAAGTACATAACTATAGAGAACAAAAAATGTAAGTTTACACACTCCCAGGAATGTCACACATGATGGATCATCAGCTAAAATAACACTAACTTTCACACATCTAGATGGCTGGGCGGGGTGGGTGTGGAGCCAGAGACAGCAGGGGTTCAAACTGTAGAACGCCCAAATTGATTTTATCAAACAAAACTACACTACATTTTATTTATGAGACCCTCAGGATGACAAATCAGAGCCAGATTACTGAATGGAAGTACATTATTTACCTTCAGAGGTTAATGTATCAAACCAGTTGCCTGATAAAAGGGTTTGTTGTTGTTGACTCTCCTCAAACAATAGCATGGTATATTTTCACTGTAAAAGCTATTGTAAATTGGACACTGCAGCTAGATTAGCAAGAATTTAAGCTTTTGACCCACATAAGACATGTCTATGTCCCGGAAAGTTGGCTGTTGTATACAATGTCATTCTAGCAACAACCGTCCCAGTTTAGGGACCCCATCCCATAGAGGTTATTAACCCATTAGGATTAGGGTTAAGAATTGTTTTTCAACAGAATCAGCTCAATGAACGCAACCCTGATCACAGACAAACACAGTTCACTTTCATAGCAGCCACATATAAACAGCTGGTATATATATAATTCCTTCTCATTTCTATCTACGCACTCTCCTCCTCTCACCTTTTCCATAGCCATTGAATTGTAAGAGTTCCAGTGTTGGATAGCCATAGCCAGCTACCTCTCTGTTTTGAGCAGGGTGTTTGAGTAGGCTAAAGGCTAAAAATACAGCTAGCTCTCTCTCACACGCTTGCTTCTCCATTTTGGAAGAAATTAATTTGTTCAAAACTGTTCAACTATTGTCTCTCTCTTTGAGTCAGAATAGACTAATTATCTGAATAATTATCTGATCCTTTGATTGGGTGGACAACATGTCAGCTCATGCTGCAAGAGCTCTGATAGGCTGGAGGACGTCCTCTGCAAGTTGTCATAATTACAGTGTAAGTCTACGGAAGGGGGTGAGAACCATGAGCCTCCTAGGTTTTGTACTGAAGTCAATGTACCCAGAGGAGGACGGAAGCTAGCTGTCCTCCGGCTACACCATGGTGCTACCCTACAGAGTGCTGTTGAGGCTACTGTAGATCTTCTTTGAAAAACAGTGCGTTTGAATCAAATATTTGGTCATGTAAATATATTTCGTATAGTTGTCAAATATGTTTCAATGTTTCACAATTTGTATTTTTTATGAAATACACTGAGGAGGATGGTCTTCCTCTGAGGAACCTCCACTGATATATAATTTCGGGAAGTATTCCTCTTCTCTTTTAACACATTTTGTTACGTTACAGCCTTATTCTAACATGGATTCAATTGTTTGTTTTCCCACCCAATCTATAGTCGTGGCAAAAAGTTTTGAGAATGACACAAATATAAATTTCCACAAAGTCTGCTGCTTCAGTGTCTTTAGATATTTTTGTCAGATGTTACTATGGAATACTGAAGTATAATTACAAGCATTTCATAAGTGTCAAAGGCTTTTATTGACAATTACATGAAGTTGATGCAAATAATCAATATTTGCAGTGTTGACCCTTCTTTTTCAAGACCTCTGCAATCCTCCCTGGCATGCTGTCAATTAACTTCTGGGCCACATCCTGACGGATGGAAGCCCATTCTTGCATATTCAATGCTTGGGGTTTGTCAGAATTTGTGGGGTTTTGTTTGTCCACCCGCCTTTTGAGGATTGACCACAAGTTCTCAATGGGATTAAGGTCTGGGGAGTTTCCTGGCCAGGGACCCAAAATACCAATGTTTTGTTCCCCGAGCCACTTTTGCCTTATGGCAAGGTACTCCAGTATTTTCATCTTCAGATAGCTAGGTGAGACAACCACATATCACAGTAGTTAGTATGTTCAGATAGCTAGGTGAGAGAACCACATATCACAGTAGTTAGTATATTCAGATAGCTAGGTGAGAGAACCACATATCACAGTAGTTAGTATATTCATATTCAGATAGCTAGGTGAGACAACCACATATCACAGTAGTTAGTATATTCAGATAGCTAGGTGAGACAACCACATATCACAGTAGTTAGTATATTCAGATAGCTAGGTGAGACAACCACATATCACAGTAGTTAGTATGTTCAGATAGCTAGGTGAGAGAACCACATATCACAGTAGTTAGTATATTCAGATAGCTAGGTGAGAGAACCACATATCACAGTAGTTAGTATATTCAGATAGCTAGGTGGACAACCACATATCACAGTAGTTAGTATATTCAGATAGCTAGGTGGACAGCCACATATCACAGTAGTTAGTATATTCAGATAGCTAGGTGGGACAACCACGTATCACAGTAGTTAGTATATTCAGATAGCTAGGTGGGACAACCACATATCACAGTAGTTAGTATATTCAGATAGCTAGGTGAGACAACCACATATCACAGTAGTTAGTATATTCAGATAGCTAGGTGGGACCACATATCCCAGTCGTAAAGGTGTGAAAACCAAGAGACCAGACGTGGCAGAACTGAGTTCTCAGGTTGGGATGTTCGGTTTGAGCATATCCTGAAGGTAGAGTTGGGCAGTTCCTCTTGCACCAGGGTCTTGTAGTGGATGCGAGCTTCGACTGGAAACCAGTGGAGTGTGCAGAGGAATGGGGTGACATGAGAAAACTTTGTCAGAATTTGTGGGTTTTTGTTTGTCCACCCGCCTCTTGAGGATTGACCACAAGTTCTCAATTGGATTAAGGTCTCGGGAGTTTCCTGGCCATGGATTCAAAATATCGATGTTTTGTTCCCCGAGCCACTTAGTTATCATTTTTGCCTTATGGCAAGGTGTTCCATCATGCTGGAAAAGGCATTGTTCGTCACCAAACTGTTCCTGGATGGTTGCTCTCGGAGGATGTGTTGGTACCATTCTTTATTCATGGCTGTGTTCAAAATTGTGAGTGAGCTCACTCCCTTGGCTGAGAAGCAACCCCACACATGAGTGGTCTCAACATGCTTTACTGTTGGCATGACACAGGACTGATGGTAGCGCTCACCTTGTCTACTCCGGACAAGCTTTTTTCCGGATGCCCCAAACAACCGGAAAGAGGATTCATCAGAGAAAATGACTTTACCCCAGTCCTCAGCAGTCCAATCCCTGTACCTTTTGCAGAATATCAGTCTGTCCCTGATGTTTTTCCTGGAGAGAAGTGACTTCTTTGCTGCCCTTCTCGACACCAAGCCATCCTCCAAAAGTCTTCGCCTCACTGTGTGTGCAGATGCACTCACACCTGCCTGCTGCCATTCCTGAGCAAGCTCTGTACTGGTGTTGCCCCGATCCCGCAGCTGAATCAACTTTAGGAGACGGTCCTGGCGCTTGCTGGACTTTCTTGGGCGCCCTGAAGCCTTCTTCACAACAATTTAACTGCTTTCCTTGAAGTTCTTGATGATCATTCTGCAAATTGCCGTCATGCAAACTGAGGCAGCAGACTTTGTGAACATTTATATTTGTGTCATTCTCAAACCTTTTGGCCACGACTGTACACACAACACCCTATAACGACATCACAATACCCTATAACGACATCACAACACCCTATAACCACATCACAATACCCTATAACGACATCACAACACCCTATAACGACATCACAATACCCCATAACGACATCACAATACCCTATAACGACATCACAACACCCTATAACGACATCACAACACCCTATAACGACATCACAACACCCTATAACGACATCACAATACCCTATAACGACATCACAACACCCTATAACGACATCACAATACCCTATAACGACATCACAACACCCTATAACGACATCACAACACCCTATAACGACATCACAACACCCTATAACGACATCACAACACCCTATAACGACATCACAATACCCTATAACGACATCACAATACCCTATAACGACATCACAATACCCTATAACGACATCACAACACCCTATAACGACATCACAATACCCTATAACGACATCACAACACCCTATAACGACATCACAATACCCTATAACGACATCACAATACCCTATAACGACATCACAACACCCTATAACGACATCACAATACCCTATAACGACATCACAATACCCTATAACGACATCACAACACCCTATACGACATCACAACACCCTATAACGACATCACAACACCCTATAACGACATCACAACACCCTATAACGACATCACAACACCCTATAACGACATCACAATACCCTATAACGACATCACAACACCCTATAACGACATCACAACACCCTATAACGACATCACAACACCTATAACGACATCACAATACCCTATAACGACATCACAACACCCTATAACGACATCACAATACCCTATAACGACATCACAACACCTATAACGACATCACAATACCCTATACGACATCACAATACCCTATAACGACATCACAACACCCTATAACGACATCACAATACCCTATAACGACATCACAACACCCTATAACGACATCACAATACCCTATAACGACATCACAATACCCTATAAACGACATCACAATACCTATAACGACATCACAACACCCTATAACGACATCACAACACCCTATAACGACATCACAACACCCTATAACGACATCACAGATAACCCCTATAAGACATCACAATACCCTATACGACATCACAACACCCTATAACGACATCACAATACCTATAACGACATCACAATACCCTATAACGACATCACAATACCCCTATAACGACATCACAATACCCTATAACGACATCACAATACACCCCTATAACGACATCACAATACCCTATAACGACATCACAACACCCTATAACGACATCACAATACCCTATAACGACATCACAAATACCCTATAACGACATCACAATACCCTATAACGACATCACAATACCCTATAACGACATCACAATACCCTATAACGACATCACAATACCCTATAACGACATCACAATACCCTATAACGACATCACAACACCCTATAACGACATCACAATACCCTATAACGACATCACAAAACCCTATAACGACATCACAATACCCTATAACGACATCACAACACCCTATAACGACATCACAATACCCTATAACGACATCACAATACCCCATAACGACATCACAATACCCTATAACGACATCACAATACCCTATAACGACATCACAATACCCTATAACGACATCACAACACCCTATAACGACATCACAATACCCTATAACGACATCACAATACCCTATAACGACATCACAACACCCTATAACGACATCACAACACCCTATAACGACATCACAATACCCCATAACGACAACACAATACCCTATAACGACATCACAACACCCTATAACGACATCACAATACCCTATAACGACATCACAATACCCTATAACGACATCACAACACCCTATAACGACATCACAACACCCTATAACGACATCACAACACCCTATAACGACATCACAACACCCTATAACGACATCACAATACCCTATAACGACATCACAACACCCTATAACGACATCACAATACCCTATAACGACATCACAACACCCTATAACGACATCACAATACCCTATAACGACATCACAACACCCTATAACGACATCACAATACCCCATAATGACAACATTTAATAATTTCACATAATTTATCACATTTTTATAAGTATTCAGAGGTCGGCCGATTATGATTTTTCAGCGCCGATACCGATACCGGTTATTGGAGGACCAAAAAAGCCGATACCGATTAATTGGCCGATTTTTTATTATTATTTATTTGTAATAATGACAATTACAATAATACTGAATGAACACTTATTTTCCATCATAATTTGCAAATAAATTAATTAAAAATCCTACAATGTGATTTTCAGGATTTTTTTTTCTCATTTTGTCTGTCATAGTTGAATTGTACCTATGATGAAAGTTACAGGCCCTCCTCATCTTTTTAAGTGGGAGAACTTGCACAATTGGTGGCTGACTAAATACTTTTTTGCCCCTCTGTATGTATGTATGTATGAATGAGAGAGAGAGAGACAGAGAGAGACAGAGAGAGAGAGAGAGAGAGAGAGAGAGAGACAGAGAGAGAGAGAGAGAGAGAGAGAGAGAGAGAGAGAGAGAGCGCAAACAGACAGACACCAAACATTAAGAACACCCTCTTTTGCCCTCAGAACAGCCTCAACTCGTCAGGGCATGGACTCTGTAAAGTGTTGAAAGTTGTTCCACAGAGATGCTGTTGACTCCAAGGCTTCCCCACAGTTGTGTCCAGTTGGCTGAATGTCCTTTGAGTGGTGGACCATTCTTGAAACAAACAGGAAACTGTTGACAGTGAAAAAATCCAGCAGCGTTGCAGTTCTTGACACAAACCGGTTCACCTGGTACCTACTACCAGACCCCGTTCAAAGACTCTTCACTATTTTGTCTTGCCCATTCATCCTCGTACATACACAATCCATGCCTGGGTTGTCTTAAGGCTTCACAGTCATTTAACGGGTCTCCTCCCCTTCACTGACATCACTAAGGGATCATAGCATCCACCTGGATTCACCTGGTCAGTCTATGTCATGGAAAAGAGCAGGTGTTCCTAATGTTTTGTACACTCTGTGTATATATATATCATTAGGTTGTATGTATTTTATAAAATGTTTAGATATAGTAAAGTACTTATTGTAAATGTGTTTTATAATGGCGCCATCATCTGTATTGCAGAAAAGAAAAACAAATACACACATACCTTTAAGCTCCATTTCCTGTCATCAGACAGGAAATGAACTGTCCTTTGAAAAAGCAACTGAAAAAACAGGACCATGTTTGAAAAAACACGTGTTTCTGTTGTTTGTGTCAATATGACACAAGTAAGGTTAACAGAGTCAGAAATCAGGAAGGCAGACAGGCTCTATAGACCTCTATAGATGAGTGACTGTGTCCAACACACAACACACCTGTTGACACACAACACACCTGTTGTTACGTTGGACACCTACTGACCTTAAAAAAAAAAAATGAAATATATATTTTATGTATTGCTAAAATAAAGATTTCAGGAAATTCCAGCAGGCACCAACATTACTACAATATTAAACATCTCAATCAAGCCTGGTGGTCTTCATATGTTTTCATATGAAACTGATGAAACTGATGAATCTATAAATACCTAGAATCTAAATACTGTTGACCAGAATATCGATCAATACCTAGAATCTAAATACTGTTGACCAGAATATCGATCAATACCTAGAATCTAAATACTGTTGACCAGAATATCGATCAATACCTAGAATCAAGATACTGTTGACCAGAATATCGATCAATACCTAGAATCAAGATACTGTTGACCAGAATATCGATCAATACCTAGAATCTAAATACTGTTGACCAGAATATCGATCAATACCTAGAATCTAAATACTGTTGACCAGAATATTGATCAATACCTAGAATCAAGATACTGTTGAAGAGAATATCGATCAATACCTAGAATCAAGATACTGTTGACCAGAATATCGATCAATACCTAGAATCTAAATACTGTTGACCAGAATATCGATCAATACCTAGAATCTAAATACTGTTGACCAGAATATCGATCAATACCTAGAATCTAAATACTGTTGACCAGAATATCGATCAATACCTAGAATCAAGATACTGTTGAAGAGAATATCGATCAATACCTAGAATCAAGATACTGTTGACCAGAATATCGATCAATACCTAGAATCTAAATACTGTTGACCAGAATATCGATCAATACCTAGAATCTAAATACTGTTGACCAGAATATCGATCAATACCTAGAATCTAAATACTGTTGACCAGAATATCGATCAATACCTAGAATCTAAATACTGTTGACCAGAATATCGATCAATACCTAGAATCTAAATACTGTTGAACAGAATATCGATCAATACCTAGAATCTAAATACTGTTGAAGAGAATATCGATCAATACCATTTTCATATGATTCTGTATTTCTGTGCCTACAGTATCTACTGTAAATCAATCATATATATCACTCTGTGTTTGTGTACAGAACTGACTGTTAATTGATCATATATCATTCTGTTCCTGGTCAGAATTTACCCCCCAAAAATCGATCATATATTGTGTTCCTGTACAGCAGTTACTGTAAGTGGATCTTTCATCAAAAGATACATAAAAATATGTTGAGGTCAATTTCACAGTTACATTACACAGATGGGGAAAAGAGTTACCAGATCACTTCAGTACAAGCTAACACGATTACACTAAAGGGAAATGAGTACAATGCATTCTGTGCTTCTATATTAATAAAACCACAGAGGAAGAAGAAGGGAAAGAGCTTCAGAGGGACCACATCTGATGGGGGGGAAATATCTAGACCGGTCTCAAAACGCCACAGAGAAGGAGTTCTGATCTGGGATCAGTTTAGCCTTTTAGATCATAATCAATAATATTATATGGACAGAGGGGTGGATCTGATCTTAGATCAGCAATATGTTATAGACAATAAACGACTCACCCCCATTGGCGAGGTCCTGTGAGGCGATGACAAAGCCAAACCCCTCCCCTGGCCGTCTCCGTAGCTCCACCTCCTGACCCATGACTGACACCCGGGCCCTTCCCCGTCTACCGTCCACCGGGCCCTTGGCCATGGCCCCCAGCCCCAACCTCCCTCTTCCCCCACCTCCAGGGGGCATGGCTGGAGGCCCAGGGTCACCACCCTCCTCCATCCCTAGCCAGTCCCTGGGCTCCAGGGTGATGGTTACCGGGACTGAGTCCAGGAAGGAGGTACTCTGGACCAAGGATGGGAGATCAGTAGAGGGTGAGGCTGGGGCGAGGCCACTGTGGCTGGGGGGAGGTGCAGGGGCACCAAGGCATCTGAGGTGGAGGTGGAAGGCAAGTCGGATGGGGATGGGAGGCCGTGAGAGAGGGAAGAGGGGCCAAGCGGAGAGGAGAAGGGTTTGTAGAGGTTAGGGGAGACAGGAGAGAGGAAGGACCCTGGAGAGAGAGAGACAAAGAGAAAGAGAGAAGAGAAAATACCTTATTGCCATAACAATAATGATTTACCATTTCCAACAGCAACATTATAGATTCAAAAAGCTTTATTGTCCCAACATTAGGCAATAGTCATTATGCCTAGTGTTGTTTTCATTAGCGTATTACATACAAACGTTCCACTGTTTTGAATAATAAGACAGCAGTTCAGTTCATCTACTCATCACATTAAAAAGTCATTAATGAACCCAACACAGAGAGAACTACATCTCTGAGGTGAATCCATCCTGTACTTTGTACACAGTAACCTGGTCTGGAAGCTAAAGTGGTTCCTGCTTCGATGGGAGGATCCTAAACACTACTCCTCGTATTGTTCCCCAAGTACTGAAGTTACGTTAAGAGTATTTAAACCTAAAGTACTGAAGTTACTTTAAAAACTTCTTAGGGCTGAAATCCCGTTAACGGGATGATATGACAACAGCCAGTGAAAGTGCAGGGCGACAAATTCAAAACAACAGAAATCTCATCATTAAAATTCCTCAAACATAGAAGTATCTTATACATTTTAAAGGTAAACTTGTTGTTAATCCCACCACAGTGTCCGATTTAAAATAGGCTTTACAACGAAAGCACCACAAACAATTTTGTTAGGTCACCGCCAACTCACAGAAAAATTCAGCCATTTTTCCAGCCAAAGAGAGGAGACACTAAACGCACAAATAGAGATAAAATGAATCACTAACCTTTGATGATCTTCATCAGATGACACTCATAGGACTTCATGTTACACAATACATGTATGTTTTGTTTGATAAAGTTCATATTTATATCCAAACATCTCAGGTTACATTGGTGCGTTATGTTCAGTAGTTCCAAAAACATCTGGTGATATTGCAGAGAGCCACACCATTTTACAGAAATACTCATTATAAATGTTGATGAAAATACAAGTGTTACACATGGAATTATCGATACACTTCTCCTTAATGCAACCGCTGTGTCAGATTTAAAAATAGCTTTACGGAAAATGCAAACCATGCAATAATCTGAGAACAGCGTTCAGAATGATTTTGATGATCTTCATCAGAATGCACTCCCAGGAATCCCAGTTCCACAATAAATGTTTGATTTGTTCGATAATGTCCATCATTTATGTCCAAAGAGCTACTTTTGTTAGCACATTTGGTAAACGAATCCAAAGTCATGAAGCGCGTTCCCTAGTTGCAGACGAAATGTCATAAAGTTCCGTTACTGTCCGTAGAAACATGTCAAACGTTATATGGATGTGATTTGGGGTGTGCATTCTATGTGTTGTTTTCTATGATTTTGTGTTTCTATGTTTGGCCGGGTATGGTTCTCGATCAGGGACAGCTGTCTATCGTTGTCTCTGATTGGGAACCATACTTAGGTAGCCCTTTTCCCTCCTTTCTGTGTGGGAGGTTAACTTTCTTTCTGGCAATAATGCCCTGTAAGCTTCATGGTTGTGTCTTTCGTTTGTTGTTTTGTTTGACGACATTTTGAATAAAAAGGAAAATGTACGCTCACCACACTGCACTTTGGTCTACTTCCAACGACGCCCGTGACAATGGAATCAATCTTTAGGATGTTTTTAACATAAAACTTCAATGATATTCCAACAGGAGAATTACTATGTCTGTAGAAAAGCAATGGAATGAGAGCTAACTCTCTCGTGACTGCGCCTCAGAGCCTGTAGCAATCTGCCAGACCTCTGACTCATTCCTCTCTCATTCAGTCCCACTTCACAGTAGAATTCTCAAACAAGTTTCTAAAGACGGAAGTGCCTTAGGAAGTCTAACGTAACCAATATCCCACTGTGTATTCAATAGGGTCTGTGTTGAAAATCGACCAACCTCAGATTTCCCACTTCCTATTTGGATTTCTTCTCAGGTTTTTGCCTGCCATATGAGTTATTTTATACTCACAGACACCATTCAAACAGTTTTATAAACTTCAGAGTGTTTTCTATCCAATACTAATAATAATATGTATATATTAGCAACTGGGACATAGGAGCAGACCGTTTGACATGGGCACCTCTGGGCACCTTTTCATCCAAGCTACTCAATACTGCCCCTGCAGCCATAAGAAGTTAAGAGTATGTAAACCTAAAATACTGAAGTTAGATGTTCATTAAGAGTATTTCAACCTAAAGTACTGAAGCTAGATGTTCATTAAGAGTATTTCAACCTAAAGTACTGAAACTAGATGTTCATTAAGAGTATTTCAACCTAAAGTACTGAAGCTAGATGTTCATTAAGAGTATTTCAACCTAAAGAACTGAAGTCACATTAAGAGTATTTCAACCTAAAGTACTGAAGTTACATTAAGAGTATTTCAACCTAAAGTACTGAAGCTAGATGTTCATTAAGAGTATTTCAACCTAAAGTACTGAAGCTAGATGTTCATTAAGAGTATTTGAACCTAAAGTACTGAAGCTAGATGTTCATTAACAGTATTTCAACCTAAAGTACTGAAGCTAGATGTTCATTAAGAGTATTTGAACCTAAAGTACTGAAGCTAGATGTTCATTAACAGTATTTCAACCTAAAGTACTGAAGCTAGATGTTCATTAAGAGTATTTGAACCTAAAGTACTGAAGCTAGATGTTCATTAACAGTATTTCAACCTAAAGTACTGAAGCTAGATGTTCATTAAGAGTATTTAAAAAGGAAGAAAATCTGGATGAGGGTACTGCACCAAGGCTATCAACAGCAGTAGTATTACCAGTATTTATATACAGTAGGTAAATATAGTGTACTTGTGGTAGTAGTAGTAATATTAGTGTATTTGTGGTAGTAGTAGTAGTAATATTAGTATTACTAGTATTTATATTGGTAAATATAGTGTACTTGTGGTAGTAGTAGTAATATTAGTGTATTTGTGGTGGTAGTAGTAGTAATATTAGTATTACTAGTATTTATATTGGTAAATACAGGTGTATTTGTGGTAGTAGTAGTAATATTATTTATACAGGATAATGTGCTCACCTCCTCTGTAAACCAACAGCATTACTTCTCCCTGCTTGATGTGCTCCTGAAGGACCCTCTGCATCTTCAATGTTAAAACAGGTCAACATTATCATACAGGTCAACATTATTATACAGGTCAACATTATTATACAGGTCAACATTATTATACAGGTCAACATTATCATACAGGTCAACATTATTATACAGGTCAACATTAACATACAGGTCAACATTATTATACAGGTCAACATTATTAAACAGGTCAACATTATCATACAGGTCAACATTATTATACAGGTCAACATTATTATACAGGTCAACATTATTATACAGGTCAACATTATTATACAGGTCAACATTAACATAGGTCAACATTATCATACAGGTCAACATTATTATACAGGTCAACATTATTATACAGGTCAACATTATTATACAGGTCAACATTATCATACAGGTCAACATTATTATACAGGTCAACATTAACATACAAGTCAACATTATTATACAGGTCAACATTATCATACAGGTCAACATTATCATACAGGTCAACATTATTATACAGGTCAACATTAACATAGGTCAACATTATCATACAGG
This sequence comes from Oncorhynchus kisutch, assembly GCF_002021735.2. Classification (NCBI taxonomy): domain Eukaryota; kingdom Metazoa; phylum Chordata; class Actinopteri; order Salmoniformes; family Salmonidae; genus Oncorhynchus; species Oncorhynchus kisutch. The sequence continues at coordinate 43,344,478 of NC_034197.2, read as the reverse complement.
TCAACATTATTATACAGGTCCACATTAACATACAGGTCAACATTATTATACAGGTCAACATTATTAAACAGGTCAACATTATCATACAGGTCAACATTATTATACAGGTCAACATTATCATACAGGTCAACATTATTATACAGGTCAACATTATTATACAGGTCAACATTAACATAGGTCAACATTATCATACAGGTCAACATTATTATACAGGTCAACATTATTATACAGGTCAACATTATTATACAGGTCAACATTAACATAGGTCAACATTATCATACAGGTCAACATTATCATACAGGTCAACATTATTATACAGGTCAACATTAACATAGGTCAACATTATCATACAGGTCAACATTATTATACAGGTCCACATTAACATACAGGTCAACATTATTATACAGGTCAACATTATTAAACAGGTCAACATTATCATACAGGTCAACATTATTATACAGGTCAACATTATTATACAGGTCAACATTATCATACAGGTCAACATTATTATACAGGTCAACATTAACATACAAGTCAACATTATTATACAGGTCAACATTATTATATAGGTCAACATTATCATACAGGTCAACATTATTATACAGGTCAACATTAACATAGGTCAACATTATCATACAGGTCAACATTATTATACAGGTCCACATTAACATACAGGTCAACATTATTATACAGGTCAACATTATTAAACAGGTCAACATTATCATACAGGTCAACATTATTATACAGGTCAACATTATCATACAGGTCAACATTATTATACAGGTCAACATTATTATACAGGTCAACATTAACATAGGTCAACATTATCATACAGGTCAACATTATTATACAGGTCAACATTATTATACAGGTCAACATTATTATACAGGTCAACATTAACATAGGTCAACATTATCATACAGGTCAACATTATTATACAGGTCAACATTAACATACAGGTCAACATTAACATAGGTCAACATTATCATACAGGTCAACATTATTATACAGGTCAACATTAAGATAGGTCAACATTATTATACAGGTCAACATTATTATACATGTCAACATTAACATACAGGTCAACATTAACATAGGTCAACATTATTATACAGGTCAACATTATTATACAGGTCAACATTATTATACAGGTCAACATTATCATACAGGTCAACATTATCATGCAGGTCAACATTATCATACAGGCCAACATTAACATAGGTCAACATTATCATACAGGTCAACATTATTATACAGGTCAACATTAACATACAGGTCAACATTATTATACAGGTCAACATTATTATATAGGTCAACATTATCATACAGGTCAACATTATTATACAGGTCAACATTAACATAGGTCAACATTATTATACAGGTCAACATTATTATACAGGTCAACATTATTATACAGGTCAACATTATCATACAGGTCAACATTATCATGCAGGTCAACATTATCATACAGGTCAACATTATTATACAGGTCAACATTATTATACAGGTCAACATTATCATACAGGTCAACATTATTATACAGGTCAACATTAACATAGGTCAACATTATCATACAGGTCAACATGATCATACAGGTCAACATGATCATACAGGTCAACATTATCATACAGGTCAACATTATTATACAGGTCAACATTAACATAGGTCAACATTATTATACAGGTCAACATTATCATGCAGGTCAACATTATTATATAGGTCAACATTATCATACAGGGTGACATCATTATATGGGTCAACATTATCATACAGGTCAACATTATCATACAGGTCAACATTATCATACAGGTCAACATTATCATACAGATCAACATTGTTAAACTGGTCAACATTATCATACAGGTCAACCTTATCATACAGGTCAACATTATCATACAGGTCAACATTATCATACAGGTCAACATTATCATAGGCCAAAATATTGGTTAATTTACATCTCACACTAAAGAGACACCTTCTTCACATGAAGGTATTCTAACATCCAGTAAACCTTACAACTTCCTGTCATCTAGTAAACCGTACAACTTCCTGTCATCTAGTAAACCTTGAAGCTCTTCTGTCATCTAGTAAACCTTAAAGCTCTTCTGTCATCTAGTAAACCTTACAGCTCTTCTGTCATCTAGTAAACCTTGAAGCTCTTCTGTCATCTGGTAAACCTTAAAGCTCTCCTGTCATCTAGTAAACCTTAAAGCTCTTCTGTCATCTAGTAAACCTTACAGCTCTTCTGTCATCTAGTAAACCTTAAAGCTCTTCTGTCATCTAGTAAACCTTACAACTTCCTGTCATCTAGTAAACCTTACAACTTTCTGTCATCTAGTAAACCTTGAAGCTCTTCTGTCATCTAGTAAACCTTAAAGCTCTTCTGTCATCTAGTAAACCTTGAAGCTCTTCTGTCATCTAGTAAACCTTGAAGCTCTTCTGTCATCTAGTGAACCTTACAGCTCTTCTGTCATCTAGTAAACATTTAAGCTCTTCTGTCATCTAGTAAACCTTAAAGCTCTTCTGTCATCTAGTAAACCTTACAGCTCTTCTGTCATCTAGTAAACCTTGAAGCTCTTCTGTCATCTAGTGAACCTTACAGCTCTTCTGTCATCTAGTAAACATTTAAGCTCTTCTGTCATCTAGTAAACCTTAAAGCTCTTCTGTCATCTAGTAAACCTTGAAGCTCTTCTGTCATCTAGTGAACCTTACAGCTCTTCTGTCATCTAGTAAACCTTAAAGCTCTTCTGTCATCTAGTAAACCTTAAAGCTCTTCTGTCATCTAGTAAACCTTACAGCTCTTCTGTCATCTAGTGAACCTTACAGCTCTTCTGTCTTTCTGTGTCATTCCAAATGCCAATAAGATTACTCAATGTTGTCAGAATAAACTTACTCCAGAGATTGATGATTACTATTGAGGGTTGCTGAAATAAATGACAATCAACCTCATAACCAAACCAAATGACGGTCTGTAACCGTAGAGCTGTCTCCGAAGCCAGTCCTACTGTACCTGAGCGAAGCTGAGACTCTGCACATCAGCTCCATCAATCTTCACTATAGCATCCCCTGCCTGCAGGGAGGAGCACTGCCTTCTGTCCCAGACCCTCTTCACCAGGGCCAGCTGCCCCCCCTTCCCCCCCGCCGTCACACTGAACCCCATCCCGCCCCCCTCACTCCTCCCCAGGGGCACAGGGAGCAGCTCCCCTCCTCCAGACCCTACAGGTACACCCTCGCTGGTCGGGCTGTGGCTCACCCGGGGGTGGGCGCTGGCGGGGCAGCCGTTGAAGCCACAAGGGGGGACCTCCGTAGGCGGGCCGGCCATGAGGGACGTATGGGGCACGGGAGGCCGCTGGCAGGGGGCACCAGGAGTGGTGGTGGTGCCCACCTCCGGCTGGGACAGGGGCAGCTTGGACAGGGAGATGGGCAGGGTGGAGGTGGAGAGGTCACTCCGATGGTGGACCATGGAGGAGGAGGTGGGGAGGGAGTTACCATTGTAGCGCATCAGAGACCATCTGAGAGGGAAGAGGAGGAAGAGAGGCGTTAATGATATTCGGTACCCGACTGACACACACACACAGGAAACTAAGAACTGTGAACCGCACATCTGATCTAATTTGGCTGTTGCACTTAACTTTATGTTTGAACCACAGGCAGCACTTTTCTCTCATATCATCAAATCAAATCAATTTATATAGCCCTTCTAACATCAGCTAACATCAGCAGATATCTCAAAGTGCTGTGCAGAAACCCAGCCTTAAACCCCAAACAGCAAGCAATGCAGGAGTAGAAGCACGGTGGCTAGGAAAAACTCCCTGGAAAGCCCAGAACCTAGGAAGAAACCTAGAGAGGAACCAGACTATGAGGTGTGGCCAGAACTCTTCTAGCTGTGCCGGGTGGAGAGGAACCAGACTATGAGGGGTGGCCAGAACTCTTCTAGCTGTGCCGGGTGGAGAGGAACCAGACTATGAGGGGTGGCCAGAACTCTTCTAGCTGTGCCGGGTGGAGAGGAACCAGACTATGAGGGGTGGCCAGAACTCTTCTAGCTGTGCCGGGTGGAGAGGAACCAGACTATGAGGGGTGGCCAGAACTAATCTAGCTGTGCCGGGTGGAGAGGAACCAGACTATGAGGGGTGGCCAGAACTCTTCTAGCTGTGCCGGGTGGAGAGGAAAGAGACTATGAGGGGTGGCCAGAACTCTTCTAGCTGTGCCGGGTGGAGAGGACCCAGACTATGAGGGGTGGCCAGAACTCTTCTAGCTGTGCCGGGTGGAGATGAAACAAACATGGCCAGGATCATCAGCTGTGAAATCAGTCCATCTTGGCAATTGGTTAGTTAGGATTAGTTAGTTAGTTGGTCACTTAGTTATTTAGGGTTAGTTACCTTTGTGTCCATCCACCCAAGGCCTCTGAGTCACTCTGGCTGGTGGATGCGGAGGTTGATTCAGGAGGGGGAGGAGGGGGGATGCCCCTACTGTGAGAGGAGGAGGGGGCACAGGCTGAGCTGGCAGAAGAGCCCGGGACACCGTTAGACAGCGGGTAGGAGGGTGGTGCCAAGACCAGTGCTGCCACGTTTCCGTTAGCGTCCAGCCCTGACCCCGAGTTTCCCGCCACTCTGAGATAGTTGCCGTTGTGATGAGACAGGGTCCGATTGAGGTTAGCCAGGCCGGGGGGGTGGGTGTGGGGGGGCTCAGCAGGGCTGGGACAGGAAAGGGACTGGGACTGGGCAGTGACTGTGGAGGAAGGAGTGGCTGCAGCGCTGAGGGGTCCCCGATGAGAGGAGGAGGGGGAGGAGGTCAGGGGTTGTTTGGGACAGCCGTCTGGGTTGTAGAGCATGGGATAGCCTCTCCGTAACACAACGTCCACACTGTGACCCATGGGGACAGACTTCAACATCTCTACCACCTCTTTATGAGACAGACCCAGGACACAGCTGTCATTGATGTAGACCAGGATATCAGCTGGAGAACAGAGAGAGCGAGAGAGAGAGATAATGGATCATGTGTTATATCAAACACTACAATAGATAATGTGTTATATGTTATATCATCCACTATAATAGATAATGTGTTATATCATACACTATAATAGATCATGTGTTATATCATCCACTACAATAGATAATGTGTTATATCATACACTACAATAGATCATGTGTATATCATCTACTACAATAGATCATGTGTTATATCACCCACTACGATAGATAATGTGTTATAGCACCCACTACGATAGATAATGTGTTATATCATCCACTACGATAGATAATGTGTTATATCACACACTGCAATAGACAATGTGTTATATCATCCACTACAATAGATAATGTGTTATATCACCCACTACAATAGATAATGTGTATATCATCTACTACAATAGATAATGTGTATATCATCTACTACAATAGATAATGTGTTATATGTTATATCATACACTACAATAGATAATGTGTTATATCATCTACTACAATAGATCATGTGTTATATCATACACCACAATAGATAATGTGTTATATGTTATATCATCCACTACAATAGATAATGTGTTATATCATACACCACAATAGATAATGTGTTATATCACCCACTACAATAGATAATGTGTTATATCATCCACTACAATATATAACATCAAATCAAATCAAATTTTATTTGTCACATACACATGGTTAGCAGATGTTAGTGCGAGTGTAGCGAAATGCTTGTGCTTCTAGTTCCGACAATGCAGTAATAACCAACAAGTAATCTAGCTAACAATTCCAAAACTACTACCTTATAGACACAAGTGTAAGGGGATAAAGAATATGTACATAAGGATATATGAATGAGTGATGGTACAGAGGAGCATAGGCAAGATACAGTAGATGGTATTGAGTGCAGTATATACATATGAGATGAGTATGTAAACAAAGTGGCATAGTTAAAGTGGCTAGTGATACATGTATTACATAAGGATGCAGTAGATGATATAGAGTACAGTATATACGTATACATATGAGATGAATAATGTAGGGTATGTAAACATTATATTAGGTAGCATTGTTTAAAGTGGCTAGTGATATATTTTACATCAATTCCCATTATTAAAGTGGCTGGAGTTGAGTCAGTGTGTTGGCAGCAGCCACTCAATGTTAGTGGTGGCTGTTTAACAGTCTGATGGCCTTGAGATAGAAGCTGTTTTTCAGTCTCTCGGTCCCAGCTTTGATGCACCTGTACTGACCTCGCCTTCTGGGTGATAGCGGGGTGAACAGGCAGTGGCTCGGGTGGTTGCTGTCCTTGATGATCTTTATGGCCTTCCTGTGACATCGGGTGGTGTAGGTGTCCTGGAGGGCAGGTAGTTTGCCCCCGGTGATGCGTTGTGCAGACCTCACTACCCTCTGGAGAGCCTTACGGTTGTGGGCGGAGCAGTTGCCGTACCAGGCGGTGATACAGCCCGACAGGATGCTCTCGATTGTGCATCTGTAGAAGTTTGTGAGTGCTTTTGGTGACAAGCCGAATTTCTTCAGCCTCCTGAGGCTGAAGAGGCGCTCCTGCGCCTTCTTCACGATGCTGTCTGTGTGGGTGGACCAATTCAGTTTGTCTGTGATGTGTACGCCGAGGAACTTAAAACTTACTACCCTCTCCACTACTGTTCCATCGATGTGGATAGGGGGGTGTTCCCTCTGCTGTTTCCTGAAGTCCACAATCATCTCCTTAGTTTTGTTGACGTTGAGTGTGAGGTTATTTTCCTGACACCACACTGCGAGGGCCCTCACCTCCTCCCTGTAGGCCGTCTCGTCGTTGTTGGTAATCAAGCCTACCACTGTTGTGTCATCCGCAAACTTGATGATTGAGTTGGAGGCGTGCGTGGCCACGCAGTGAACAGGGAACAGCAGTGAACAGGGTGAACAGGGAGTACAGGAGAGGGCTCAGAACGCACCCTTGTGGGGCCCCAGTGTTGAGGATCAGCGGGGTGGAGATGTTGTTGCCTACCCTCACCACCTGGGGGTGGCCCGTCAGGAAGTCCAGTACCCAGTTGCACAGGGCGGGGTCGAGACGCAGGGTCTCGAGCTTGATGACGAGCTTGGAGGGCACTATGGTGGTAAATGCCGAGCTGTAGTCGATGAACAGCATTCTCACATAGGTATTCCTCTTGTCCAGATGGGTTAGGGCAGTGTGCAGTGTGGTTGAGATTGCATCGTCTGTGGACCTATTTGGGTGGTAAGCAAATTGGAGTGGGTCTAGGGTGTCAGGTAGGGTGGAGGTGATATGGTCCTTGACTAGTCTCTCAAAGCACTTCATGATGACGGAAGTGAGTGCTACGGGGCGGTAGTCGTTTAGCTCAGTTACCTTAGCTTTCTTGGGAACAGGAACAATGGTGGCCCTCTTGAAGCATGTGGGAACAACAGACTGGGATAGGGATTGATTGAATATGTCTGTAAACACACCAGCCAGCTGGTCTGCGCATGCTCTGAGGGTGCGGCTGGGGATGCCGTCTGGGCCTGCAGCCTTGCGAGGGTTGACACGTTTAAATGTTTTCCTCACGTCGGCTGCAGTGAAGGAGAGTCCGCATGTTTTAGTTGCGGGCCGTGTCAGTGGCACTGTATTGTCCTCAAAGCGGGCAAAAAAGTGATTTAGTCTGCCTGGGAGCAAGACATCCTGGTCCGTGACAGTGCTGGTTTTCTTTTTGTAATCCGTGATTGACTGTAGACCCTGCCACATACATCTTGTGTCTGAGCCGTTGAATTGAGATTCTACTTTGTCTCTATACTGACGCTTAGCTTGTTTGATTGCCTTGCGGAGGGAATAGTTACACTGTTTGTATTCGGTCATGTTTCCGGTCACCTTGCCCTGATTAAAAGCAGTGGTTCGCGCTTTCAGTTTCACGCGAATGCTGCCATCAATCCACGGTTTCTGGTTTGGGAATGTTTTAATCGTTGCTATGGGAACGACATCTTCAACGCACGTTCTAATGAACGTCTGACGCAATACGGAACATATCCCAGTCCACGTGATGGAAGCAGTCTTGGAGTGTGGAATCAGATTGGTCGGACCAGCGTTGAACAGACCTCAGCGCGGGAGCTTCTTGTTTTAGTTTCTGTCTGTAGGCAGGGATCAACAAAATGGAGTCGTGGTCAGCTTTCCCGAAAGGAGGGCGGGGCAGGGCCTTATATGCGTCGCGGAAGCAATAACAATGATCCAGGGTCTTTCCACCCCTGGTTGCGCAATCGATATGCTGATCAAATTTAGGGAGTCTTGTTTTCAGATTAGCCTTGGATATATGGATTCCAGTTTGCAAAGAGTAAAATAAAGTTTGTTCAGAGCCATCGATGTGTCTGCTTGGGGGGGGGGGATATATATGGCTGTGATTATAACCAAAAATAATTCCCTTGGTAGATGATGCGGTCTACATTTGATTGTGAGGAATTCTAAATCAGGTGAACAGAAGGATTTGAGTTCCTGTATGTTGTTGTGACCACACCACGTCACGTTAACCATAAAGCATACGCCCCCACCCCTCTTCTTACCAGAAAGATGTTTGTTTCTGTCCGCGTGATGCGTGGAGAAACCAGCTGGCTGCACCGTCTCCGATAGCGTCTCTCCAGTGAGCCATGTTTCCGTGAAGCAAAGAACGTTACAGACTCTGATGTCCCTCTGGAATGCTACCCTTGCTCGGATTTCATCAACCTTGTTGTCAAGAGACTGGACATTGGCGAGGAGAATGCTAGGGAGTGGTGCACGGTGTGCCCGTCTCCGGAGTCTGACCAGAAGACCGCCTCGTTTCCCTCTTTTTCGAAGTCGTTTTTTGGGGTCGCCGGCTGGGATCCATTCCATTGGCTTCGCGAAAGTCATATTCTTGGTCGTACTGATGGTTGAGTTGACGCTGCTCTTATATTCAGTAGTTCTTCTCGACTGTATGTAATGAAACCTAAGATGACCTGGGGTACCAATGTAAGAAATAACACGTAAAAAAACTAAAAACTGCATAGTTTCCTAGGAACGCGAAGCGAGGCGAGGCGGCCATCTCTGTCGGCGCCGGAAGTGTTATATCATCCACTACAATAGATAATGTGTTATATCATCCACTACAATAGATAATGTGT
>NC_034197.2:43317901-43330401 GCF_002021735.2 Oncorhynchus kisutch | reverse complement strand
ATCCTACATGTGTTAATGCTACCTGTGTTAATGCTACCTGTGTTAATGCTACCTGTGTTAATGCTACCTGTGTTGATTCTACCTGTGTTGATGCTACCTGTGTTAATGCTACCTGTGTTAATTCTACCTGTGTTAATCCTACCTGTGTTAATGCTACCTGTGTTAATGCTACCTGTGTTAATGCTACCTGTGTTAATGCTACCTGTGTTAATGCTACCTGTGTTAATGCTACCTGTGTTGATTCTACCTGTGTTAATGCTACCTGTGTTAATGCTACCTGTGTTAATGCTACCTGTGTTAATGCTACCTGTGTTAATTCTACCTGTGTTAATCCTACCTGTGTTAATGCTACCTGTGTTAATGCTACCTGTGTTGATGCTACCTGTGTTAATGCTACCTGTGTTAATTCTACCTGTGTTAATCCTACCTGTGTTAATGCTACCTGTGTTAATGCTACCTGTGTTAATGCTACCTGTGTTAATGCTACCTGTGTTAATGCTACCTGTGTTAATGCTACCTGTGTTGATTCTACCTGTGTTAATGCTACCTGTGTTAATGCTACCTGTGTTAATGCTACCTGTGTTAATGCTACCTGTGTTAATTCTACCTGTGTTAATCCTACCTGTGTTAATGCTACCTGTGTTAATGCTACCTGTGTTAATGCTACCTGTGTTAATGCTACCTGTGTTAATGCTACCTGTGTTGATTCTACCTGTGTTAATGCTACCTGTGTTAATGCTACCTGTGTTAATGCTACCTGTGTTAATTCTACCTGTGTTAATCCTACCTGTGTTAATGCTACCTGTGTTAATTCTACCTGTGTTAATGCTACCTGTGTTAATGCTACCTGTGTTGAGGGCAGGTGGTCCTCCTGGTGTAACGCTGTAGACCTGGAGAAACTCTCTCTGCCTGCTTCCTCCCACTATGTTGAAGCCGAACCCCTGCAGCCCTTTAGACAGACGGGTGTGGATGGAGTAACCACTCAGCTCTGCTGGCTGGTCCGTGAAGGCAGGTACTGGCAGGGGACAGGGACACAGACCATTAGTTTCCTGTTGTAAGGATCCTACCTCCGCCTAGTATTTCTTTGTCTTTAATTTACCCAGGGCAAGTCTCATTATAGTCTAATCAGTCCTGGTTTCTCCAGACGTCTCTCAGATTGCACAGGCCAGGCGACTTCTCGCTATATCTATGATAAACTGTCCATGTGTATTCACATAACAGACGAGACAGAGCTACCGCACGGCGGCTGTCTCTGAACAGGTTTAACAACTGATTCTCTGGCGCCCTCTGCAGTTCAATGATGAAAATATGTAGTCTCATGACTAACAGACATATTTTTACCACGAGCAGACGACAATATGAAAATATATCTCTAATTCACAACTCCATTTAAGTAGAACTGAATGCTGTCTCAGTGTTAGACAACACACGACAAAACATGAGAGAGACAAAGGGAGATGAGAGACAGTATGGGAGGGGATGAGAAGGAGGGAGATATAGGGGGAGAGAGAGGGGGTAGGAGGGAGAGGATGGGGAGTACGGGTAGGAAAGGGAGATATAGGGGGGGGGAGAGAGAGAGTAAAATTATATTTCTAATAATGTCAAGAGATGAATTTGAGAGCTGACAGGGGAAACAGAGGAGGATAAGGTAGGTAGACTCACTGTCTGTCTCGCTGAGGATCTCCCTGCTCTGATCTCTGGGGTCCAGCCAGCTGGTTGTCTTAGAGATGTGACTGAGGGGAGGAAGAGATCACCCCCTCCACCATCATCATCATTATCACCACCAACCTAATCATCATAAGCTCTACACTCTCCAACCACTCTATGTAGTAAAGTTATATTCTCTCTAAACTCTATGTAGTATAACTCTCCTCTCTCTATGTAGTATAACTCTCCTCTCTCTATGTAGTATAACTCTCCTCTCTCTATGTAGTATAACTCTCCTCTCTCTCCTCTCTCTCCTCTCTCTCCTGTCTCTACTCTAGGTAGTAAAACTCTCTCTCCTCTCTCTCTCTCCTGTCTCTACTCTATGTAGTAAGCCTCTCCTGAGTTACTGAAGGCCAGCTCCCAGTCCTCTCTCTCTCCTGTCTCTACTCTATGTAGTAAGCCTCTCCTGAGTTACTGAAGGCCAGCTCCCAGTCCTCTCTCTCTCCTGTCTCTACTCACTCTATGTAGTAAGCCTCTCCTGAGTTACTGAAGGCCAGCTCCCAGTCCTCTCTCTCTCCTGTCTCTACTCTATGTAGTTAGCCTCTCCTGAGTTACTGAAGACCAGCTCCCAGTCCTCTCTCTCTTCTCTCTCCTCTCTCTCTCTCTCTCTCCTGTCTCTACTCACTCTATGTAGTAAGCCTCTCCTGAGTTACTGAAGGCCAGCTCCCAGTTCTCTGGCAGTGTCACTCCGCCTCGTGTGGCGATGCCGCTCCCTCCGTTCTCCTCTCCGACGCCATCCCTGCCTTCCCACGATTGGCTAAGAGATTTGGCTGTGGGCGGGGCACTGCTGGCACCTACTGACCCCGCTGCCAAGACAAAACACACACACACACAGCCTTGAAATAGCCTTTTAACTCTGGCCGCTGTAAGCTCCAATCAAGGGCCCAGATGTAAACAGATGTCTGTCTTTTGTCAATGTTTATCCCAAATTTCAGCCTATTCCCAAATTAGGGGAATACTTTTAATCAGAGCCCTATGGGTCCTAAATAGTACACTACTTTTAATCAGATCCCTATGGGTCCTGTATAGTGCACTACATTTAACCAGATCCCTATGGGTCCTATATAGTGCACTACTTTAAATCAGATCCCTATGGGTCCTAAATAGTACACTACTTTAAATCAGATCCCTATGGGTCCTAAATAGTACACTACTTTTAATCAGATCCCTATGGGTCCTGTATAGTGCACTACATTTAACCAGATCCCTATGGGTCCTATATAGTGCACTACTTTTAACCAGATCCCTATGGGTCCTGTATAGGGCACTACTTTTAATCAGATCCCTATGGGTCCTATATAGTGCACTACTTTTAATCAGATCCCTATGGGTCCTGTATAGTGCACTACATTTAACCAGATCCCTATGGGTCCTGTATAGTGCACTACTTTTAATCAGATCCCTATGGGTCCTGTATAGGGCACTACTTTTAAATCAGATCCCTATGGGTCCTATATAGTACACTACTTTAAATCAGATCCCTATGGGTCCTATATAGTGCACTACATTTAACCAGATCCCTATGGGTCCTATATAGTGCACTACTTTTAATCAGATCCCTATGGGTCCTGTATAGTGCACTACATTTAATCAGATCCCTATGGGTCCTATATAGTGCACTACATTTTACCAGATCCCTATGGGTCCTATATAGTGCACTACTTTTAATCAAAGCCCTATGGGTCCTGTATAGTGCACTACATTTAACCAGAGCTCTATGGGTCCTGTATAGTGCACTATATTTAACCAGAGCCCTATGGGTCCTGTATAGTGCACTACATTTAATCAGATCCCTATGGGTCCTGTATAGTGCACTACATTTAATCAGATCCCTATGGGTCCTGTATAGTGCACTACATTTAACCAGAGCACTATGGGTCCTGTATAGTGCACTACATTTAATCAGATCCCTATGGGTCCTGTATAGTGCACTACATTTAATCAGATCCCTATGGGTCCTGTATAGTGCACTACATTTAATCAGATCCCTATGGGTCCTGTATAGTGCACTACATTTAATCAGATCCCTATGGGTCCTGTATAGTGCACTACATTTAACCAGATCCCTATGGGTCCTGTATAGTGCACTACATTTAACCAGATCCCTATGGGTCCTGTATAGTGCACTACATTTAACCAGATCCCTATGGGTCCTGTATAGTGCACTACATTTAACCTTATCCCTATGGGTCCTGTATAGTGCACTACATTTAATCAGATCCCTATGGGTCCTGGTGAAAAGTAGTACACTATATAGGGAACAGGCTGACATTTGTGACGTAGGCTCAGTCTTTATCCTGAGGATAGATCCCTTCCCATGTCTCAACTCTGCTCTTGGTCTGAATATCACAGTGTCCTGTTCATGACGATGGGAGAAGAGGAGAGGAGGAACCTGAACCTGTCTAATAAACTATGTTTATGTTCGGTCCCTGTTTCAGATTACTTTTGCTGCTTGCCTACTGAGCATGATTTCGGCATCGTGAGTTCCTTAAAGATTTTCTTCAAAGACAGAATTTCAGACATTGTCAGGAAGACGGGTAGGGACTCTGTTGTCCTGACTTTAGGAGGAATCTTGCCAACAGTAGTCCATATAGGGTAGCCTAGTGGTTAGAGCGTTGGAATAGTAACCGAAAGGTTGCAAGATCGAATCCCCGAGCTGACAAGGTACAAATCTGTCGTTCTGCATCTGAACAAGGCAGTTAACCCACTGTTCCCAGGCCGTCATTGAAAATAAGAATTTGTTCTTAACTGACTTGCCTGGTTAAATAAAATAATAAATAAAAATATGACCAATGCCTGGATTAGGACCTCCTTCCTGTGTGTGGAAAAGTCATACTCTATGGATGTTCTGCTTCCTGTGTGAGGTATGGTTGTTGTTTGCACAGTTCTGTTTGGACAGGGTGTTTCTTTGCACACTGGGAGGGGGACACCGTGTAGTTGTCAACCGAGATTGAGTGGTCTTGGACTGGGCAGGCCTTCCCTGGGTGGAAGGGTCCAAATCCAAGCTGAGATATCTGACAGGCACACAGAGATGCATAGGAGAGACCATGTGAGGATATGACCAGTGACTTGGTCTATAGAGAGGAGAGGAGAGCGGGACGCCAGTGACAATACGTGGTACAGATACTATCCACGCCACCAGGAGTGTGCTGAGTCTGAGACACTCAGCCCTGAGAGGGTGGAGAGGAGGATCTGATAGAGTCTGAGACACCCAGCCCTGAGAGGGTGGAGAGGAGGATCTGATAGAGTCTGAGACACCCAGCCCTGAGAGGGTGGAGAGGAGGATCTGATAGAGTCTGAGATGCACAGCCCTGAGAGGGTGGAGAGGAGGATCTGATAGAGTCTGAGATGCACAGCCCTGAGAGGGTGGAGAGGAGGATCTGATAGAGTCTGAGACACCCAGCCCTGAGAGAGTGGAGAGGAGGATCTGATAGAGTTTGAGACACCCAGCCCTGAGAGGGTGGAGAGGAGGATCTGATAGAGTCTGAGACACCCAGCCCTGAGAGAGTGGAGAGGAGGATCTGATAGAGTCTGAGACACCCAGCCCTGAGAGGGTGGAGAGGAGGATCTGATGGTTCACGTTGTTGAAGGCAACGGATAGATCTAGGAGGATGAGAACAGAGGAGAGAGAGTCAGATTTGGTAGAGCGGAGATCCTCTGTGACACAGAGAAGAGCAGTCTTGGTTGAATGATCCGTCTTGAAGACTGACTTGTTAGGGTCCAGAAGATCATTCTGAGACAGATTGTGAGAAAGTTTGTCAGAGAGAGCACGCCGAAGTGTTTTAGAAATCAAAGAAAGGTTGTTTTTGATGTCAGCGGGCTCGAGGAAGGGAGCGACCCTGGCCAACTTGAAGTCAGAGGGGACTCAGCCAGGGGTCAGGGATGAGTTGATGAGGGAAGTGAAGAATGGGAGAGGGTCTCCAGAGATGGTCTGGAGAAGGGAGGAGGGGATGGGGTCGAGTGGGCAGGTTGTTGGGCGGCCGGACCTCACTATTTGCTGGATGTATTCTGGAGAGAGAGGCGTAGGGTAGTTCTGTGTGAGTGGGACCAGTGGGTTCAGTAGGCTGAGTGAATGAGGAGATTTAGATAGAAAACGTCTTTAGCAGTAGATACAGAGGAAGAGGAGGGAGAGAGGAGGGAGAGAGTAGGGAGTGAGGAGGGAGAGAGGAGGGAGAGAGGAGGGATTAGGAGGGAGAGAGGAGGGAGAGAGGAGGGAGTGGAAGGTGGAGCTGGCCGGATCCTACACTACATTTAACCAGATCCCTATGGGTCCTGTATAGTGCACTACATTTAACCAGATCCCTATGGGTCCTGTATAGTGCACTACATTTAACCAGATCCCTATGGGTCCTGTATAGTGCACTACATTTAACCAGATCCCTATGGGTCCTGTATAGTGTACTACATTTAACCAGAGGGAGTGAGGACTGAGAGAGGAGAAATAGAGGAGGGAGAGAGACAGAGAGAGAGACAGAGAGACAGAGAGAGAGAGACAGAGAGAGAGTGAAACCTCCGGTGGTGCATGACCATCTGGGTAGGGGCTGAGTGGCTAGGGTTGGAGGAGAGATGGAGAGACAAGGAAACAAAGTAGTGATCAGAAATAGAGGGCGGATGCAGTGAGATTAGTGGGAGAACAGCCTCTAGTGAAGATGAAGTCAAGCATAATGCCTGGCAGTGGGATAGGACTGGGAAAAGGTGAGGTTAAAAGGGGCCAGAGGCCAGGAGGTTAAAGTCGCCCGGTACGATGAGTGTTCATTGGGAAATGAGCTTATCAAGGTGTCAAGCTCATTGAGGAACTCTCCAAGGACACCTGGTGGGAAATAGATGACAACAATGTTAAGCTTGGGGAGCAAACTGGGATAGAAAACACACACATACTTGTTACAGCTATAAAAGAGAGAAATGAGATCATCAGAAAATAACTAAAGTCTGGTGATTGTTCTCAGTGTCTCGATGTTTAGGTTAACACACCGTTTATAGACAGCTGTATGTGATTATACCTGACAGACCAGAGTCTTCCTCACTGTTCTCTCCCTCCTCCACATCCTTCTCCAGGTTGCTAAGCGACTTGCTGCGCGTCCTGAAGTTCCGGAGCACGTTCCGGTGTTCCTGGTACGTGATTGGTGGGCTGTCTGGGCCAATGTGGACTGGGCGGGGCGTCCCGTAGTAGTTACCTGATTGGAGGAGGAGGTACAGAGGAGGAACAATCAGTTAATCAATTAACACGAGAAATGCTGGGCATCAAGAGACTCCCCCTTCAAGCTAATGAGCAGTCATTCTGACTGAAACATTCTAACAGTGTATCTAATGAGCAGTCATTCTGACTGAAACATTCTAACAGTGTATCTAATGAGCAGTCATTCTGACTGAAACATTCTAACAGTGTAGCTAATGAGCAGTCATTCTGACTGAAACATTCTAACAGTGTAGCTAATGAGCAGTCATTCTGACTGAAACATTCTAACAGTGTAGCTAATGAGCAGTCATTCTGACTGAAACATTCTAACAGTGTTTCTAATGAGCAGTCATTCTGACTGAAACATTCTAACAGTGTATCTAATGAGCAGTCATTCTGACTGAAACATTCTAACAGTGTATCTAATGAGCAGTCATTCTGACTGAAACATTCTAACAGTGTATCTAATGAGCAGTCATTCTGACTGAAACATTCTAACAGTGTATCTAATGAGCAGTCATTCTGACTGAAACATTCTAACAGTGTATCTAATGAGCAGTCATTCTGACTGAAACATTCTAACAGTGTATCTAATGAGCAGTCATTCTGACTGAAACATTCTAACAGTGTTTCTAATGAGCAGTCATTCTGACTGAAACATTCTAACAGTGTATCTAATGAGCAGTCATTCTGACTGAAACATTCTAACAGTGTATCTAATGAGCAGTCATTCTGACTGAAACATTCTAACAGTGTATCTAATGAGCAGTCATTCTGACTGAAACATTCTAACAGTGTATCTAATGAGCAGCCATTCTGACTGAAACATTCTAACAGTGTATCTAATGAGCAGTCATTCTGACTGAAACATTCTAACAGTGTATCTAATGAGCAGTCATTCTGACTGAAACATTCTAACAGTGTATCTAATGAGCAGTCATTCTGACTGAAACATTCTAACAGTGTATCTAATGAGCAGTCATTCTGACTGAAACATTCTAACAGTGTATCTAATGAGCAGTCATTCTGACTGAAACATTCTAACAGTGTATCTAATGAGCAGTCATTCTGACTGAAACATTCTAACAGTGTATCTAATGAGCAGTCATTCTGACTGAAACATTCTAACAGTGTATCTAATGAGCAGTCATTCTGACTGAAACATTCTAACAGTGTATCTAATGAGCAGTCATTCTGACTGAAACATTCTAACAGTGTATCTAATGAGCAGTCATCCTGACTGAAACATTCTAACAGTATCTAATGAGCAGTCATTCTGACTGAAACATTCTAACAGTGTATCTAATGAGCAGTCATTCTGACTGAAACATTCTAACAGTGTATCTAATGAGCAGTCATTCTGACTGAAACATTCTAACAGTGTATCTAATGAGCAGTCATTCTGACTGAAACATTCTAACAGTGTATCTAATGAGCAGTCATTCTGACTGAAACATTCTAACAGTGTATCTAATGAGCAGTCATTCTGACTGAAACATTCTAACAGTGTATCTAATGAGCAGTCATTCTGACTGAAACATTCTAACAGTGTATCTAATGAGCAGTCATTCTGACTGAAACATTCTAACAGTGTATCTAATGAGCAGTCATTCTGACTGAAACATTCTAACAGTGTATCTAATGAGCAGTCATTCTGACTGAAACATTCTAACAGTGTATCTAATGAGCAGTCATTCTGACTGAAACATTCTAACAGTGTATCTAATGAGCAGTCATTCTGACTGAAACATTCTAACAGTGTATCTAATGAGCAGTCATTCTGACTGAAACATTCTAACAGTGTATCTAATGAGCAGTCATTCTGACTGAAACATTCTAACAGTGTATCTAATGAGCAGTCATTCTGACTGAAACATTCTAACAGTGTATCTAATGAGCAGTCATTCTGACTGAAACATTCTAACAGTGTATCTAATGAGCAGTCATTCTGACTGAAACATTCTAACAGTGTATCTAATGAGCAGTCATTCTGACTGAAACATTCTAACAGTGTATCTAATGAGCAGTCATTCTGACTGAAACATTCTAACAGTGTATCTAATGAGCAGTCATTCTGACTGAAACATTCTAACAGTGTATCTAATGAGCAGTCATTCTGACTGAAACATTCTAACAGTGTATCTAATGAGCAGTCATTCTGACTGAAACATTCTAACAGTGTATCTAATGAGCAGTCATTCTGACTGAAACATTCTAACAGTGTATCTAATGAGCAGTCATTCTGACTGAAACATTCTAACAGTGTATCTAATGAGCAGTCATTCTGACTGAAACATTCTAACAGTGTATCTAATGAGCAGTCATTCTGACTGAAACATTCTAACAGTGTATCTAATGAGCAGTCATTCTGACTGAAACATTCTAACAGTGTATCTAATGAGCAGTCATTCTGACTGAAACATTCTAACAGTGTATCTAATGAGCAGTCATTCTGACTGAAACATTCTAACAGTGTATCTAATGAGCAGTCATTCTGACTGAAACATTCTAACAGTGTATCTAATGAGCAGTCATTCTGACTGAAACATTCTAACAGTGTATCTAATGAGCAGTCATTCTGACTGAAACATTCTAACAGTGTATCTAATGAGCAGTCATTCTGACTGAAACATTCTAACAGTGTATCTAATGAGCAGTCATTCTGACTGAAACATTCTAACAGTGTATCTAATGAGCAGTCATTCTGACTGAAACATTCTAACAGTGTATCTAATGAGCAGTCATTCTGACTGAAACATTCTAACAGTGCAATTAAAAAATTTTACATAGGCATCTAATTTAAAAAAATGGTGTTTTGTTTATGAAAGTCTTAGGTAACATTAGAATACAAAAGAACAGTTTGTTACTGTAGGCTATATGTAAAAACAAAAAAAGAAAGAATTCAAGTTTTCAATCAATTTTATTTGTGGAGAGCCTTTGTTTACAACAACGAAACGGAAAAGCACATGTTGGAACGCAGTAACAAATAAAAAATGAAATACCTCAAATGAAATACACACGGCCAAATTAGGAAAATATCAGTAGCCTAAATATCATTATTAGCACCACGTATGCTTGATAGTAAAGTAATGCTCCCTATTTCTCAATGCATTTTAGCGCAAAAGATAGCTAAACACTCACGCAAAATCAAAACGTTTGGTAAACGACTTTTACCAGCATTTATCCCCCACACTCCACCACTGGCCAATACACACACACTCCACCACTGGCCAATAAACACACACACTCTCCACCACTGGCCAATAAACACACACACACTCCACCACTGGCCAATACACACACACACTCCACCACTGGCCAATACACACACACTCCACCACTGACCAATACACACACACACTCCACCACTGACCAATAAACACACACTCTTACCTTTGAACTTGCCACTCTCCAATAGGGCTCCAGACTCATCCAGGGAAAAGAACTCTTCTATGGAGACAAAATTGTAGTCCACTCCTGATATCTCCTCGTGGCGAGGCGGCCTGGTCGTACCTGGTGATAGGAGGATAAGGGAAGTCTATAGTGGGCCACACACACACACTAGTCAAGCAGAGACTTGTTTACAATGGGAATGTACTGTGTTAGGGTAAACAAGCCTCCATCTGGTATAAATGTACTTGACCTTAGAAGACATATCATTCATTTCTGAGGCACACCTGAAACTATTCTCAACCAGCAGCAGACAGAGGAAAGCATGTGTAAATGTGCAGGAGTGTAACGATGTTTATAGTGATGTTCGCCGAGAGTCGTAAGTCTGTAACGATGTTCGCCGAGAGTCGTCAGTCTGTAACGATGTTCGCTGAGAGTCGTCAGTCTGTAGTGATGTTCACCGAGAGTCGTCAGTCTGTAACGATGTTCGCCGAGAGTCGTCAGTCTGTAACGATGTTCGCCGAGAGTCGTCAGTCTGTAACGATGTTCGCCGAGAGTCGTCAGTCTGTAACGATGTTCGCCGAGAGTCGTCAGTCTGTAACGATGTTCGCTGAGGGTCGTCAGTCTGTAACGATGTTCGCGGAGAGTCGTCAGTCTGTAACGATGTTCACCGAGAGTCGTCAGTCTGTAACAATGTTCGCTGAGTCGTCAGTCTGTAACGATGTTCGCTGAGTGTCGTCAGTCTGTAACGATGTTCGCTGAGAGTCGTCAGTCTGTAACGATGTTCGCTGAGAGTCGTCAGTCTGTAACGATGTTCGCTGAGAGTCGTCAGTCTGTAACGATGTTCGCTGAGAGTCGTCCGTCTGTAACGATGTTCGCTGAGAGTCGTCAGTCTGTAACGATGTTCGCTGAGAGTCGTCAGTCTGTAACGATGTTCGCTGAGAGTCGTCAGTCTGTAACGATGTTCGCTGAGTCGTCAGTCTGTAACGATGTTCGCTGAGAGTCGTCAGTCTGTAACGATGTTCGCTGAGAGTCGTCAGTCTGTAACGATGTTCGATGAGAGTCGTCAGTCTGTAACGACGTTCGCTGAGAGTCGTCAGTCTGTAACGATGTTCGCTGAGAGTCGTCAGTCTGTAACGATGTTCGCTGAGAGTCGTCAGTCTGTAACGATGTTCGCTGAGAGTCGTCAGTCTGTAACGACGTTCGCTGAGAGTCGTCAGTCTGTAACGATGTTCGCTGAGAGTCGGGAAGCAAGTTCAGGGAGTGAATACATTTAATAAATGAACAAAACAAGAAACACAAACAGTGCACCGACATGAAACAGCAACAATGACGACTGGGGAAGAAACCAAAGGGAGAGAATTATAAAGGGCAGGTGATCGAGGAGGTGATGGAGTCCAGGCGAGTGTCATTATGCGCGTAGCGCTGGTGACAGGTGTGCGTACTAACGAGCAGTCTGGTGACCTAGAGGCCGGAGAGGGAGCACACGTGACAGAGAGGAGCATGTCGTCAAGTCATCCCAGTGGGTTTTTCTCTCTAGTTTGGGTTCAAGGCTTCCTGGTTCTGCCCTATTTTTGCCTTCCCTGACCCTGAGCCTTCCCTGACCCTGCCCTGACCCTGTCCTGACCCTGAGCCTGCCCCTGAGCCTGCACTGACACTGAGCCTGCCCTGACACTGAGCCTGCCCTGACACTGAGCCTGTCCTGACCCTGAGCCTGCCCCTGAGCCTGTCCTGAACCTGCCCTGACCGTGAGCCTGCCCTGACCCTGAGCCTGCACTGACCCTGAGCCTGTCCTGACCCTGAGCCTGCCCCTGAGCCTGTCCTCAACCTGCCCTGACCGTGAGCCTGCCCTGACCCTGAGCCTGCACTGACACTGAGCCTGCCCTGACCCTGAGCATGCCCTGACCCTGCCCTGACCCTGAGCCTGCCCTGACCGTGAGCATGCCCTGACCCTGCCCTGACCCTGCCCCTGAGCCTGCCCTGCCCCTGAGCCTATCCTGACCCTGCCCTGACCCTGCCCTGCCCCTGAGCCTGCCCTGACCCTGAGCCTGTCCTGACCCTCAGCCTGCCCCTGAGCCTGTCCTGCCCCTGAGCCTGTCCTGACCCTGAGCCTGCCCTGACCCTGCCCTGCCCCTGAGCCTGAGCCTGCCCTGACCCTGAGCCTGTCCTGACCCTGAGCCTGCCCTGACTCTATATAAGAATACTGATCTCTGCCTGTCCTGGACCT
>NC_034197.2:43250401-43312901 GCF_002021735.2 Oncorhynchus kisutch | reverse complement strand
TCAGGTCCCACGCCTCTCCATTTAATCTGATTTATTATGATATAGGATCAGGTCCCCCCTCTCCATGTAATCTGATTCATTATGATCTAGGATCAGGTCCCCCCTCTCCATGTAATCTGATTCATTATGATCTAGGATCAGGTCTGCCTCTCCAGGTAATCTGATTCATTATGATCTAGGATCAGGTCGCCCCCCCCCCCTCTCCATGTAATCTGATTCATTATGATCTAGGATCAGGTCTGCCTCTCCATGTAATCTGATTCATTATGATCTAGGATCAGGTCCCCCCCCTCTCCATGTAATCTGATTCATTATGATCTAGGATCAGGTCCCCCCCTCTCCATGTAATCTGATTCATTATGATCTAGGATCAGGTCTGCCTCTCCATGTAATCTGATTCATTATGATCTAGGATCAGGTCCCCCCCCCTCTCCATGTAATCTGATTCATTATGATCTAGGATCAGGTCTGCCTCTCCAGGTAATCTGATTCATTATGATCTTGGATCAGGTCGCCCCCCCCCCCCTCTCCATGTAATCTGATTCATTATGATCTAGGATCAGGTCCCCCCTCTCCATGTAATCTGATTCATTATGATCTAGGATCAGGTCCCCCCTCTCCATGTAATCTGATTCATTATGATCTAGGATCAGGTCTCCCCTCTCCATGTAATCTGATTCATTATGATCTAGGATCAGGTCCCCCCTCTCCATGTAATCTGATTCATTACGATCTATTATCAGGTCCCCCCTCTCCATGTAATCTGATTCATTATGATCTAGGATCAGGTCCCCCCCCTCTCCATGTAATCTGATTCATTATGATCTAGGATCAGGTCCCCCCTCTCCATGTAATCTGATTCATTATGATCTAGGATCAGGTCCCCCCTCTCCATGTAATCTGATTCATTATGATCTAGGATCAGGTCTCCCCTCTCCATGTAATCTGATTCATTATGATCTAGGATCAGGTCCCCCCTCTCCATGTAATCTGATTCATTACGATCTATTATCAGGTCCCCCTCTCCATGTAATCTGATCCATTATGATCTAAAAGACAAAACTGACCATAGATCAGCTCTCCTACCTAAAGACACTTTATGAAGACGGGCTCTGGAGAGCTATAAACTGATGTTTTGTAAGTTAATTCCGGTACCTGGAGAGACCGTTTTAATCCGTATGGGATGGGGGCATGAGTTGAGGACCCCTCTCACGTCTCCTAGCGTCATGCCCAGGACGGGCGTACCCCCGATCTCCAGTATGACATCACCCACCGTGGTCCAACCTCCCGGTGCTGTGGTGATGAAAGGGAACTCTCTGTAGTCAGCGCCGCCCCCAATGGCAACACCCAGCTCTCCAGACCCGTCTCCCAGGGGAACAAAACTCTCCTGCACCTTGGAACGCCAGTGCAGCTTGTTCGCTGTGGCCTTAGACATGGTGGCAAACCTGGAAGAGACACGAGACAGCACAGAGATGGTCAATACATCATACAAAGGACAGCACAGGGAGCTGTGGCCTTAGACATGGTAGTAGAGCGATAACAAGATAGCACAGGTTTCCAGAGACTGTTATATCACAGAACAATTACTATGTTACAATTACTATGTTAAATTACTATTGTCATGACGTTGGCCTGGGGGTAGGTTTATGAATACCTCTTCCCCCCTTTTTCCTCTCTCTACCCTACTGATGTTATATTTGCAAAACCCTTGGTTAACATAGACATTCTGGGAACATCAGAAGGTGGGGGAAATTAACTATATTCTGGTAATCTGACCAATTGAACATATGCGGTGGTACTTAATGAATATGATGTCAGTTCGGTTGTCATCTGAGACATTCTCATCAATGATAAGATGACAAACTCTACAGTGGAAAGTCTACACATCAGAGTTATCGGAGTCACATGGAATTGTTGTTCAATTTAAATGTTTGAATATAAAATTATTTGTGATGGGATAAAATGTGATTTTAGCTTCTAAAATGTGAGAATTGGGGTTTCATAAGGTAGGGCTCTGCTCAATCAGTGGCCCTCCCCTGTGAAGGGACATGGGCTATAAAACTTTTCAAACACGCCCTCCTCTCCCTTCCTATATAAGCCCTTGACGACAATATAACCTCCTGTTCTGAGGATGTGAGGACGACGGTCCAATGTCAGAATGGTTCAGATAATAACTAATACCACTTCATCCGGCATAGCCAAAGACACGACACTATGTTACAATTACTATGTTACAATTACTATGTTACAATGTTGATTTTTTGGGGGGGGGGGCCGTTCAGACTGCAGGAAAAAATGAACAGATCCGAATCGGATATGCAAAAAACTAAATCAGATTTTTGATTCACATCAAACTGCCAATGTGAACAAGGCTTTAATAGATGTCAAATAGCAGATGGGTGCAGCACAGCAGGACCTCAACTGGTAGACAAACAGGGATATTCAAACTCAATTCAATATGAATGAACGTATGCTAGCTATTGACTAAACCCCTCTATAGTGAACATTACACACTAAACGTATTATTTTTGATTGTCACTTCAGGACTAGGCTTATGCTGTGTAAAGGACTCCTACCCTGAATGGTCAGTCTTTCTGAGGTAAAATCTCCCTATTCTTCCTGACCAGCTATTTGGACTCATCTATCAACAGGAATGTCTCTCTCTCTGATCGGAGAGGAGGGCAACGAACAGTGTTGTGTGGTGTCAGACACCCAGTCATCCTAAGGAGAACAGTGGTGTCAGAGACCAGTCATCCTAAGGAGACCAGTGGTGTCAGATACCAGTCATCCTAAGGAGGCCAGTGGTGTCAGATACCAGTCATCCTAAGGAGGCCAGTGGTGTCAGATACCAGTCATCCTAAGGAGACCAGTGGTGCCAGATACCAGTCATCCTAAGGAGAACAGTGGTGTCAGATACCAGTCATCCTAAGGAGACCAGTGGTGTCAGATACCAGTCATCCTAAAGAGAACAGTGGTATCAGATACCAGTCATCCTAAAGAGAGCAGTGGTGTCAGAGACCAGTCATCCTAAGGAGAACAATGGTGTCAGATACCAGTCATCCTAAGGAGAACAGTGGTGTCAGATACCAGTCATCCTTAGGAGAACAGTGGTGTCCGACACCAGTCATCCTAAGGAGACCAGTGGTGTCAGATACCAGTCATCCTAAGGAGACCAGTGGTGTCAGATACCAGTCATCCTAAGGAGAAAAGTGGTGTCAGATATCAGTCATCCTAAGGAGACCAATGGTGTCAGAGTCCAGTCATCTTAAGGAGACCAGTGGTGTCAGATACCAGTCATCCTAAGGAGAACAGTGGTGTCAGAGACCAGTCATCCTAAGGAGAACAGTGGTGTCAGATACCAGTCATCCTAAGGAGACCAGTGGTGTCAGATACCAGTCATCCTAAGGAGACCAGTGGTGTCAGATACCAGTCATCCTAAGGAGAGCAGTGGTGTCAGATACCAGTCATCCAAATGAGAACAGTGTGGTGACAAATACCAGTCATCCTAAGGAGTGGCCTTACATGTGAACAAACAAACTGCTGAAAAGAAAACAGGGGAAGGTGTGCATATCTCAAAAGTGCAAAGTTCACTAACTGCCACTGACCAATCAGGACCCTGAACAGTCCTATTACTGATAGTCTGGGAGAGAGGGGGTGGATGTTTCTATCAGTTTAGGAGAGAGGGTGGATGTTTCTATCAGTTTAGGAGAGAGGGGTGGATGTTTCTATCAGTTTAGGAGAGAGGGGTGGATGTTTCTAACAGTTTAGGGGAGAGGGGTGGATGTTTCTATCAGTTTAGGAGAGAGGGGGTGGATGTTTCTATCAGTTTAGGAGAGAGGGGGTGGATGTTTCTAACAGTTTAGGAGAGAGGGGGTGGATGTTTCTATCAGTTTAGGAGAGAGGGGTGGATGTTTCTATCAGTTTAGGAGAGAGGGGGTGGATGTTTCTATCAGTTTAGGAGAGAGGGGTGGATGTTTCTAACAGTTTAGGAGAGAGGGGGTGGATGTTTCTATCAGTTTAGGAGAGAGGGGTGGATGTTTATATCAGTTTAGGAGAGAGGGGTGGATGTTTCTATCAGTTTAGGAGAGAGGGGTGGATGTTTATATCAGTTTAGGAGAGGGGTGGATTTTTCTATCAGTTTAGGAGAGAGGGGTGGATGTTTTTATCAGTTTAGGAGAGAGGGGTGGATGTTTCTATCAGTTTAGGAGATGTTTCTATCAGTTCAGGAGAGAGGGGTGGATGTTTCTATCAGTTTAGGAGAGAGGGGTGGATGTTTCTATCAGTTTAGGAGAGAGGGGTGGATGTTTCTAACAGTTTAGGAGAGAGGGGTGGATGTTTCTAACAGTTTAGGAGAGAGGGGTGGATGTTTCTATCAGTTTAGGAGAGAGGGGTGGATGTTTCTATCAGTTTAGGAGAGAGGGGTGGATGTTTCTAACAGTTTAGGAGAGAGGGGTGGATGTTTCTAACAGTTTAGGAGAGAGGGGTGGATGTTTCTAACAGTTTAGGAGAGAGGGGTGGATGTTTCTATCAGTTTAGGAGAGAGGGGTGGATGTTTCTAACAGTTTAGGAGAGAGGGGTGGATGTTTCTAACAGTTTAGGAGAGGGGTGGATGTTTCTAACAGTTTAGGAGAGAGGGGTGGATGTTTCTAACAGTTTAGGAGAGAGGGGTGGATGTTTCTAACAGTTTAGGAGAGAGGGGTGGATGTTTCTAACAGTTTAGGAGAGAGGGGTGGATGTTTCTAACAGTTTAGGAGAGAGGGGTGGATGTTTCTATCAGTTTAGGAGAGAGGGGTGGATGTTTCTAACAGTTTAGGAGAGAGGGGGTGGATGTTTCTAACAGTTTAGGAAAGAGGGGTGGATGTTTCTAACAGTTTAGGAGAGAGGGGGTGGATGTTTCTAACAGTTTAGGAGAGAGGGGTGGATGTTTCTAACAGTTTAGGAGAGAGGGGTGGATGTTTCTAACAGTTTAGGAGAGAGGGGTGGATGTTTCTATCAGTTTAGGAGAGAGGGGTGGATGTTTCTAACAGTTTAGGAGAGAGGGGTGGATGTTTCTATCAGTTTAGGAGAGGGGTGGATGTTTCTATCAGTTTAGGAGAGAGGGGTGGATGTTTCTATCAGTTTAGGAGAGAGGGGTGGATGTTTCTAACAGTTTAGGAGAGAGGGGTGGATGTTTCTAACAGTTTAGGAGAGAGGGGTGGATGTTTCTAACAGTTTAGGAGAGAGGGGTGGATGTTTCTAACAGTTTAGGAGAGAGGGGTGGATGTTTCTAACAGTTTAGGGGAGAGGGGTGGATGTTTCTAACAGTTTAGGAGAGAGGGGTGGATGTTTCTAACAGTTTAGGGGAGAGGGGTGGATGTTTCTATCAGTTTAGGAGAGAGGGGGTGGATGTTTCTATCAGTTTAGGAGAGAGGGGTGGATGTTTCTAACAGTTTAGGAGAGAGGGGTGGATGTTTCTATCAGTTTAGGAGAGAGGGGTGGATGTTTCTAACAGTTTAGGAGAGAGGGGTGGATGTTTCTAACAGTTTAGGAGAGAGGGGTGGATGTTTCTATCAGTTTAGGGGAGAGGGGTGGATGTTTCTAACAGTTTAGGAGAGAGGGGTGGATGTTTCTAACAGTTTAGGAGAGAGGGGTGGATGTTTCTAACAGTTTAGGAGAGAGGGGTGGATGTTTCTAACAGTTTAGGAGAGAGGGGTGGATGTTTCTAACAGTTTAGGGGAGAGGGGTGGATGTTTCTAACAGTTTAGGCCTAGGTGTTTTGAGAACAATATCCTTAAAACAAAAAATAACAAATCAAATCCTACTTTAAACAGCTTTTCAAAATGAAAACGGTCCTTAAAGTACCTGGCTTGCAGTAATACAAGTATAGAAACCTGTCTTATAGTAACAGAGTCTATCTAATAAAGTAGTCTGTCAAATAAAAGCTAAGAGTCTATATTTTGGGGGAAATTCAGTCATTCAGTAGACATGTTTTCCCATCCTAGAAATTATAAATAATTTGATTTCTGGTCACACAGATGGATAAGGGGTCTTAAAAATAACCATCAACTAGAAAAAGTCTTGAAATGTATTAGAAATACATAAAACACAATAATGTTGAAGCAACGACCCCTGACAACATTTATGTTCAGTTTTGGAGAAACTATTTGCTTTCTGTAAGTTTAAGAAACATTGCCTAGTAACTTGTCATTCTGTTACCAAGACCTCCATATCTTCAAGATAGTTGTTAGGGATTTCTTTCTTCCTCTGAAGAGGAGGTGTAGCAGGGATCGGACCAAAATGCAGCGTGGTCATTTTTATACATCTTTCATAAAGATGAAAAACAAACGAGACAAAAACGTGAGAGAAAAACGTGAGAGAAAAACGTGAGAGAAAAACGTGAGACAAAAACCTAACACAAAAACCTAACACAAAAACCTAACACAAAAACCTAACACAAAAACCTAACACAAAAACCTAACACAAAAACCTAACACAAAAACCTAACACAAAAACCTAACACAAAAACCTAACACAAAAACCTAACAGCCTATACTGGTGCAAAACAAACACAGAGACAGGAACAATCACCCACGAAACACTCAAAGAATATGGCTGCCTAAATATGGTTCCCAATCAGAGACAACGATAAACACCTGCCTCTGATTGAGAACCACTTCAGGCAACCATAGACTTTTCTAGATAACCCCACTATACCACAATCCCAATACCTACAAAAACCCCAAGACAAAACACACCACATAAATAACCCATGTCACACCCTGGCCTGACCAAAATAATAAAGAAAACACAAAATACTAAGACCAGGGCGTGACAATATTGTCTAATTTCTCTCCTTCATGAGGAGGGGGCTAATGAAAGTTCACTAAAGTTTGTTTTACTCACTGCTTTAGCACACTCTGCTAACCCTGATGTCCTTGCTGTGTCTGAATCCTGGCTCAGGAAGGCCACCAAAAATTCAGAGATTTCCATACCCAACTATAACATCTTCCGTCAAGATAGAACTGCCAAAGGGGGAGGAGTTGCAGTTTACTGCAGAGATAGCCTGCAAAGTAATGTCATACTTTCCAGGTCCATACCCAAACAGTTCGAACTACTAATTTAGAAAATTACTCTCTCCAGAAATAAGTCTCTCACGGTTGCCGCCTGCTACCGACCCCCCTCAGCTCCCAGCTGTGCCCTGGACACCATTTGTGAATTGATCGACCCCCATCTAGCTTCAGAGTTTGTTCTGTTAGGTGACCTAAACTGGGATATGCTTAACACCCCGCCAGTCCTACAATCTAAGCTAGATGCCCTCAATCTCACACAAATCATCAAGGAACCCACCAGGTACAACCCTAACTCTGTAAACAAGGGCACCCTCATAGACGTCATCCTGACCAACTGGCCCTCCAAATACACCTCCGCTGTCTTCAACCAGGATCTCAGCGATCACTGCCTCATTGCCTGTATCCGCTACGGAGCCGCAGTCAAACGACCACCCCTCATCACTGTCAAACGCTCCCTAAAACACTTCTGTGAGCAGGCCTTTCTAATCGACCTGGCCCGGGTATCCTGGAAGGACATTGACCTCATCCCGTCAGTTGAGGATGCCTGGTCATTCTTTAAAAGTAACTTCCTCACCATTTTAGATAAGCATGCTCCGTTCAAAAAATGCATAACTAAGAACAGATACAGCCCTTGGTTCACCCCAGACCTGACTGCCCTCGACCAGCACAAAAACATCCTGTGGCGGACTGCAATAGCATCGAATAGTCCCCGTGATATGCAACTGTTCAGGGAAGTCCGGAACCAATACACGCAGTCAGCAGCTTCTTCAGGCAGAAGTTTGCATCCTGTAGCTCCAACTCCAAAAAGTTCTGGGACACCGTGAAGTCCATGGAGAACAAGAGCACCTCCTCCCAGCTGCCCACTGCACTGAGGCTAGGTAACACGGTCACCACTGATAAATCCATGATTATCGAAAACTTCAATAAGCATTTCTCAACGGCTGGCCATGCCTTCCGCCTGGCAACCTCGGCCAACAGCTCCGCCCCCCCCGCAGCTCCTCGCCCAAGCCTCTCCAGGTTCTCCTTTAACCAAATCCAGATAGCAGATGTTCTGAAAGAGCTGCAAAACCTGGACCCGTACAAATCAGCTGGGCTTGACAATCTGGACCCTCTATTTCTGAAACTATCTGCCACCATTGTCGCAACCCCTATTACCAGCCTGTTCAACCTCTCTTTCATATCGTCTGAGATCCCCAAGGATTGGAAAGCTGCCGCAGTCATCCCCCTCTTCAAAGGGGGAGACACCCTGGACCCAAACTGTTACAGACCTATATCCATCCTGCCCTGCCTATCTAAGGTCTTCGAAAGCCAAGTCAACAAACAGGTCACTGACCATCCGTACCTTCTCCGCTGTGCAATCTGGTTTCCGAGCCGGTCATGGGTGCACCTCAGCCACACTCAAGGTACTCAACGATATCATAACCGCCATCGATAAAAGACAGTACTGTGCAGCCGTCTTCATCGACCTTGCCAAGGCTTTCGACTCTGTCAATCACCATATTCTTATCGGCAGACTCAGGAGCCTCGGTTTTTCGGATGACTGCCTTGCCTGGTTCACCAATTACTTTGCAGACAGAGTTCAGTGCGTCAAATCGGAGGGCATGCTGTCTGGTCCTCTGGCAGTCTCTATGGGGGTGCCACAGGGTTCAATTCTCGGACTCTTTTCTCTGTGTATATCAATGATGTTGCTCTTGCTGCGGGCGATTCCCTGATCCACCTCTACGCAGACGACAACATTCTATATACTTTCGGCCCGTCTTTGGACACTGTGCTATCTAACCTCCAAACAAGCTTCAATGCCATACAACACTCCTTCCGTGGCCTCCAACTGCTCTTAAACGCTAGTAAAACCAAATGCATGCTTTTCAACCGGTCGCTGCCTGCACCCGCATGCCCGACTAGCATCACCACCCTGGATGGTTCCGACCTAGAATATGTGGACGTCTATAAGTACCTAGGTGTCTGGCTAGACTGCAAACTCTCCTTCCAGACTCATATCAAACATCTCCAATCGAAAATCAAATCAAGAGTCGGCTTTCTATTCCGCAACAAAGCCTCCTTCACTCACGCCGCCAAGCTTACCCTAGTAAAACTGACTATCCTACCGATCCTCGACTTCGGCGATGTCATCTACAAAATGGCTTCCAACACTCTACTCAGCAAACTGGATGCAGTTTATCACAGTGCCATCCGTTTTGTCACTAAAGCACCTTATACCACCCACCACTGCGACTTGTATGCTCTAGTCGGCTGGCCCTCGCAACATATTCGTCGCCAGACCCACTGGCTCCAGGTCATCTACAAGTCCATGCTAGGTAAAGCTCCGCCTTATCTCAGCTCACTGGTCACGATGGCAACACCCATCCGTAGCACGCGCTCCAGCGGGTGTATCTCACTGATCATCCCTAAAGCCAACACCTCATTCGGCCGCCTTTCGTTCCAGTACTCTGCTGCCTGTGACTGGAACGAATTGCAAAAATCGCTGAAGTTGGAGACTTTTATCTCCCTCACCAACTTCAAACATCAGCTATCTGAGCAGCTAACCGATCGCTGCAGCTGTACATAGTCTATTGGTAAATAGCCCACCCTTCTTCACCTACCTCATCCCCATACTGTTTTTATTTATTTACTTTTCTGCTCTTTTGCACACCAATATCTCTACCTGTACATGACCATCTGATCATTCATCACTCCAGTGTTAATCTGCAAAATTGTAATTATTTGCCTACCTCCTCATGCCTTTTGCACACATTGTATATAGACTCCCCCTTTGTTTTCTACTGTGTTATTGACTTGTTAATTGTTTACTCCATGTGTAACTCTTTGTTGTCTGCTCACACTGCTATGCTTTATCTTGGCCAGATCGCAGTTGCAAATGAGAACTTGTTCTCAACTAGCCTACCTGGTTAAATAAAGGTGTTCTCAACTAGCCTACCTGGTTAAATAAAGGTGTTCTCAACTAGCCTACCTGGTTAAATAAAGGTGAAAAAAAGAAAATAATAATAATAAAAAACTAGCACAGTAGAACACAGTAGAACACAGTACAGTAGAGCACAGTAGAACACAGTAGAACACAGTACAGTAGAGCACAGTAGAACACAGTAGAACACAGTACAGTAGAGCACAGTAGAACACAGTAGAACACAGTACAGTAGAGCACAGAAGAACACAGTAGAACACAGTACAGTAGAGCACAGAAGAACACAGTACAGTAGATCACAGTAGATCACAGTAGAACACAGTAGAACACAGTACAGTAGAGCACAGTAGAACACAGTAGAACACAATACAGTAGAGCACAGTAGAACACAGTAGAACACAGTACAGTAGAGCACAGTAGAACACAGTAGAACACATTACAGTAGAGCACAGTAGAACACAGTAGAACACAGTACAGTAGAGCACAGTAGAACACAGTAGAACACAGTAGAACACAGTACAGTAGAGCACAGTAGAACACAGTAGAACACAGTACAGTAGAGCACAGTAGACACAGTACAGTAGAGCACAGTAGAGCACAGTAGAGCACAGTAGAACACAGTAGAACACAGTACAGTAGAGCACAGTAGAACACAGTACAGTAGAGCACAGTAGAACACAGTAGAGCACAGTAGAGCACAGTAGAACACAGCACAGCAGAGCACAGTAGAGCACAGTACAGTAGAGCACAGTAGAACACAGTAGAGCACAGTAGAACACAGTACAGTAGAGCACAGTAGAACACAGCACAGCAGAGCACAGTAGAGCACAGTACAGTAGAGCACAGTAGAACACAGTAGAGCACAGTAGAACACAGTACAGTAGAGCACAGTAGAACACAGCACAGTAGAGCACAGTAGAGCACAGTACAGTAGAGCACAGTAGAACACAGTAGAGCACAGTAGAGCACAGTAGAACACAGTACAGTAGAGCACAGTAGAACACAGCACAGTAGAGCACAGTAGAACACAGTACAGTAGAGCACAGTAGAACACAGCACAGTAGAACACAGTACAGTAGAGCACAGTAGAACACAGTACAGTAGAGCACAGTAGAACACAGTACAGTAGAGCACAGTAGAACACAGTAGAGCACAGTAGAGCACAGTAGAGCACAGCACAGTAGAGCACAGTAGAGCACAGTAGAGCACAGTAGAACACAGCACAGTAGAGCACAGTAGAGCACAGTAGAGCACAGTAGAACACAGCACAGTAGAGCACAGTAGAGCACAGTAGAGCACAGTAGAGCACAGTAGAACACAGCACAGTAGAACACAGTAGAACACAGTACAGTAGAGCACAGTAGAACACAGCACAGTAGAACACAGTAGAACACAGTACAGTAGAGCACAGTAGAACACAGTAGAACACCGTACAGTAGAGCACAGTAGAACACAGTACAGTAGAACACAGTAGAACACAGTAAAGTAGAGCACAGTAGAACACAGCACAGTAGAACACAGTAGAACACAGTACAGTAGAGCACAGTAGAACACAGTAAAGTAGAGCACAGTAGAACACAGCACAGTAGAACACAGTAGAACACAGTACAGTAGAGCACAATAGAACACAGTAAAGTAGAGCACAGTAGAACACAGCACAGTAGAACACAGTAGAACACAGTACAGTAGGGCATAGTAGAACACAGTAAAGTAGAGCACAGTAGAACACAGCACAGTAGAACACAGTAGAACACAGTACAGTAGAGCACAGTAGAACACAGCACAGTAGAACACAGTAGAACACAGTACAGTAGAGCACAGTAGAACACAGTAGAACACCGTACAGTAGAGCACAGTAGAACACAGTACAGTAGAACACAGTAGAACACAGTAAAGTAGAGCACAGTAGAACACAGCACAGTAGAACACAGTAGAACACAGTACAGTAGAGCACAGTAGAACACAGTAAAGTAGAGCACAGTAGAACACAGCACAGTAGAACACAGTAGAACACAGTACAGTAGAGCACAATAGAACACAGTAAAGTAGAGCACAGTAGAACACAGCACAGTAGAACACAGTAGAACACAGTACAGTAGAGCATAGTAGAACACAGTAAAGTAGAGCACAGTAGAACACAGCACAGTAGAACACAGTAGAACACAGTACAGTAGAGCACAGTAGAACGCAGTACAGTAGAGCACAGTATAACACAGTAGAGCACAGTAGAGCACAGTAGAACACTGCACAGTAGAACACAGCACAGTAGAACACAGTAAAGTAGAGCACAGTAGAGCACAGTAGAACACAGCACAGTAGAGCACAGTAGAACGCAGTACAGTAGAGCACAGTATAACACAGTAGAACACAGCACAGTAGAGCACAGTAGAACACAGCACAGTAGAGCACCGTAGAGCACAGTAGAGCACCGTAGAACACAGCACAGTAGAGTACAGTAGAAAACAGTAGAACACAGCACAGTAGAGCACAGTAGAACACAGTACAGTATAGCACAGTAGAACACAGAACAGTCGAGCACAGTACAGCACAGTACAGTAGAGCACAGTAGAGCACAGTACAGTACAGTAGAGCGCAGGACAGTAAAGTAGAGCACAGTACAGTAAAGTAGAGCGCAGTACAGTAAAGCAGAGCGCAGTACAGTAGAGTAGAGCGCAATACAGTAAAGTAGAGTGCAGTATAGTAAAGTAGAGCGCAGTACAGTAGGGTAGAGGGCAGTACTACAGAGTCATAGTACTGTAAAGTATCAAAGTATCAGAGTCGTAGTACTGTAAAGTATCAGAGTCCTAGTACTGTAAAGTATCAGAGTCCTAGTACTGTAAAGTATCAGAGTTGTAGTACTGTAAAGTATCAGAGTCCTAGTACTGTAAAGTATCAGAGTCCTAGTACTGTAAAGTATCAGAGTCGTAGTACTGTAAAGTATCAGAGTCGTAGTACTGTAAAGTATCAGAGTCGTAGTACTGTAAAGTATCAGAGTCGTAGTACTGTAAAGTATCAGAGTCCTAGTACTGTAAAGTATCAGAGTCGTAGTACTGTAAAGTATCAGAGTCGTAGTACTGTAAAGTATCAGAGTCGTAGTACTGTAAAGTATCAGAGTCGTAGTACTGTAAAGTATCAGAGTCGTAGTACTGTAAAGTATCAGAGTCGTAGTACTGTAAAGTATCAGAGTCGTAGTACTGTAAAGTATCAGAGTCGTAGCACTGTAAAGTATCAGAGTCGTAGTACTGTAAAGTATCAGAGTCGTAGTACTGTAAAGTATCAGAGTCCTAGTACTGTAAAGTATCAGAGTCGTAGTACTGTAAAGTATCAGAGTCCTAGTACTGTAAAGTATCAGAGTCGTAATACTGTAAAGTAATCAGAGTCGTAGTACTGTAAAGTATCAGAGTCATAGTACTGTAAAGTATCAGAGTCCTAGTACTGTAAAGTATCAGAGTCGTAATACTGTAAAGTATCAGAGTCGTAGTACTGTAAAGTATCAGAGTCCTAGTACTGTAAAGTATCAGAGTCGTAGTACTGTAAAGTATCAGAGTCCTAGTACTGTAAAGTATCAGAGTCGTAATACTGTAAAGTATCAGAGTCGTAGTACTGTAAAGTATCAGAGTCCTAGTACTGTAAAGTATCAGAGTCGTAGTACTGTAAAGTATCAGAGTCCTAGTACTGTAAAGTATCAGAGTCGTAATACTGTAAAGTATCAGAGTCGTAGTACTGTAAAGTATCAGAGTCGTAGTACTGTAAAGTATCAGAGTCCTAGTACTGTAAAGTATCAGAGTCGTAGTACTGTAAAGTATCAGAGTCCTAGTACTGTAAAGTATCAGAGTCGTAGTACTGTAAAGTATCAGAGTCGTAGTACTGTAAAGTATCAGAGTCCTAGTACTGTAAAGTATCAGAGTCGTAATACTGTAAAGTATCAGAGTCGTAGTACTGTAAAGTATCAGAGTCCTAGTACTGTAAAGTATCAGAGTCCTAGTACTGTAAAGTATCAGAGTCCTAGTACTGTAAAGTATCAGAGTCGTAATACTGTAAAGTATCAGAGTCGTAGTACTGTAAAGTATCAGAGTCCTAGTACTGTAAAGTATCAGAGTCCTAGTACTGTAAAGTATCAGAGTCGTAATACTGTAAAGTATCAGAGTCGTAGTACTGTAAAGTATCAGAGTCCTAGTACTGTAAAGTATCAGAGTCGTAGTACTGTAAAGTATCAGAGTCGTAGTACTGTAAAGTATCAGAGTCGTAATACTGTAAAGTATCAGAGTCGTAATACTGTAAAGTATCAGAGTCGTAGTACTGTAAAGTATCAGAGTCGTAGTACTGTAAAGTATCAGAGTCGTAGTACTGTAAAGTATCAGAGTCGTAGTACTGTAAAGTATCAGAGGCCTAGTACTGTAAAGTATCAGAGTCGTAGTACTGTAAAGTATCAGAGTCGTAGTACTGTAAAGTATCAGAGTCGTAGTACTGTAAAGTATCAGAGTCGTAGTACTGTAAAGTATCAGAGTCCTAGTACTGTAAAGTATCAGAGTCCTAGTACTGTAAAGTATCAGAGTCCTAGTACTGTAAAGTATCAGAGTCCTAGTACTGTAAAGTATCAGAGTCCTAGTACTGTAAAGTATCAGAGTCGTAATACTGTAAAGTATCAGAGTCGTAGTACTGTAAAGTATCAGAGTCGTAATACTGTAAAGTATCAGAGTCATAATACTGTAAAGTATCAGAGTCGTAGTACTGTAAAGTATCAGAGTCCTAGTACTGTAAAGTATCAGAGTCGTAATACTGTAAAGTATCAGAGTCGTAGTACTGTAAAGTATCAGAGTCCTAGTACTGTAAAGTATCAGAGTCCTAGTACTGTAAAGTATCAGAGTCGTAGTACTGTAAAGTATCAGAGTCATAATACTGTAAAGTATCAGAGTCGTAATACTGTAAAGTATCAGAGTCATAATACTGTAAAGTATCAGAGTCGTAGTACTGTAAAGTATCAGAGTCCTAGTACTGTAAAGTATCAGAGTCGTAATACTGTAAAGTATCAGAGTCGTAGTACTGTAAAGTATCAGAGTCCTAGTACTGTAAAGTATCAGAGTCCTAGTACTGTAAAGTATCAGAGTCGTAGTACTGTAAAGTATCAGAGTCGTAGCACTGTAAAGTATCAGAGTCCTAGTACTGTAAAGTATCAGAGTCCTAGTACTGTAAAGTATCAGAGTCGTAATACTGTAAAGTATCAGAGTCGTAATACTGTAAAGTATCAGAGGCCTAGTACTGTAAAGTATCAGAGGCCTAGTACTGTAAAGTATCAGAGTCGTAGTACTGTAAAGTATCAGAGTCGTAGTACTGTAAAGTATCAGAGTCGTAGTACTGTAAAGTATCAGCGTCGTAGTACTGTAAAGTATCAGAGGCCTAGTACTGTAAAGTATCAGAGTCCTAGTACTGTAAAGTATCAGAGTCCTAGTACTGTAAAGTATCAGAGTCGTAATACTGTAAAGTATCAGAGTCGTAGTACTGTAAAGTATCAGAGTCCTAGTACTGTAAAGTATCAGAGTCCTAGTACTGTAAAGTATCAGAGTCCTAGTACTGTAAAGTATCAGAGTCCTAGTACTGTAAAGTATCAGAGTCCTAGTACTGTAAAGTATCAGAGTCATAGTACTGTAAAGTATCAGAGTCGTAGTACTGTAAAGTATCAGAGTCGTAGTACTGTAAAGTATCAGAGTCGTAGTACTGTAAAGTATCAGAGTCGTAGTACTGTAAAGTATCAGAGTCCTAGTACTGTAAAGTATCAGAGTCGTAGTACTGTAAAGTATCAGAGTCCTAGTACTGTAAAGTATCAGAGTCCTAGTACTGTAAAGTATCAGAGTCGTAGTACTGTAAAGTATCAGAGGCCTAGTACTGTAAAGTATCAGAGTCCTAGTACTGTAAAGTATCAGAGTCCTAGTACTGTAAAGTATCAGAGTCCTAGTACTGTAAAGTATCAGAGTCCTAGTACTGTAAAGTATCAGAGTCCTAGTACTGTAACTGCAACTTTCCCCCAATAAAGCAGCACATTTCCATATAGATTCATGGAAAAAAACATTTTGTTACGGTTTGAGGGTTGCATAATCATAAGCCAATCTAAGTCAGCTGGTTCACATGGAGAACTGAACCAGACTACGTTGCCGTCCATGTGGCAACACCCTTCTAGGAACACTCATAAAGCAGACGTTGGGACAATAACTAGGTCACCGGTCCGGGACTTATCAAAGACAAATAAAACACTCATAAAGTAGGGAAACTTAGGAGAGAGCTGCTTGGGTGATCGAGAGGTAAGGTCATGTAGAGACATTTAGTATGGGCTTTGGTGCTGTAGAAAACAAAAGAACACAACAGAATGGAAGGAGAGGAGAGGAGAGGAGAGGAGAGGAGAGGAGAGGAGAGGAGAGGAGAGGAGAGGAGAGGAGAGGAGAGGAGAGGAGAGGAGAGGAGAGGAGAGGAGAGGAGAGGAGAGGAGAGGAGAGGAGAGGAGAGGAGAGGAGAGGAGAGGAGAGGAGAGGAGAGGAGAGGAGAGGAGAGGAGAGAGCTGCTTGGGTGATCGAGAGGTCATGTAGAGACATTTAGTATGGGCTTTGGTGCTGTAGAAAACAAAAGAACACAACAGAATGGAGGGGAAAGATTTTGGTTGTTAGTCAGGAAAAGCAGAGTAGGTATGGTATTGAAAGAGAGGAGAAGAGGACAGTACAGAATAGGAGAGGAGAGGAGAGGAGAGGAGAGGAGAGGAGAGGAGAGGAGAGGAGAGGAGAGGAGAGGAGAGGAGAGGAGAGGAGAGGAGAGGAGAGGAGAGGAGAGGAGAGGAGAGGAGAGGAGAGGAGAGGAGAGGAGAGGAGAGGAGATGAGGCGTGAATGGAGGAGTATAGGTCAGGTAAATGCTGACAGTGTAAGCAGGGATAATAAAGGACGACCCTCTACTGTCCTCGCATCTGATTGGACATCACATCGTTAGATAACCCAGAAACATAGACCTGTCTTTCAGACACGTACACTACATGACCAAAAGTACGTGGACAGCTGCTCATCCAACATCTCATTGCATGGGCAATCATGGGCATTAATATGGAGTTTGTCCCCCCCTTTGCTGCTATAACAGCCTCCACTCTTCTGGGAAGGCTTTCCACTAGATGTTGGAACATTGCTGCTATAACAGCCTCCACTCTTCTGGGAAGGCTTTCCACTAGATGTTGGAACATTGCTGCTATAACAGCCTCCACTCTTCTGGGAAGGCTTTCCACTAGATGTTGGAACATTGCTGCTATAACAGCCTCCACTCTTCTGGGAAGGCTTTCCACTAGATGTTGGAACATTGCTGCTATAACAGCCTCCACTCTTCTGGGAAGGCTTTCCACTAGATGTTGGAACATTGCTGCTATAACAGCCTCCACTCTTCTGGGAAGGCTTTCCACTAGATGTTGGAACATTGCTGCTATAACAGCCTCCACTCTTCTGGGAAGGCTTTCCACTAGATGTAGGAACATTGCTGCGGGGACTTGCTTCCATTCAGCCACAATTGATTAGGCCTGGCTCGCAGTCGGCATAACAATTCATCCCAAAAGGTGTTCGATGGAGCTGAAGTCAGGGCTCTGTGCAGCTCAGTCAAGTTCTTTGTGAGCTTGTATGGCCTACCACTTCGTGGCTGAGCCGTTGTTGCTCCTAGACGTTTCCACTTCACAATAACAGCACCCACAGTTGACCGGGGAAGCTTTAGCAGAGCAGAGATTTGATGAACTGACTTGTTGGAAAGGTGGCATCTTATGATGGTGCCACGTTGAAAGTCACTGAGTTCTTCAGTCATTCTACCGCCGATATTTGTCTATGGAGATTGCATGGCTGTGTGCTCGAAATTATACACCTGTCAGCAACAGGTGTGGATAAAATAGCCGAATCCACTAATTTGAAGAGGTGTCCACATACTTATATATATATAATATATATATACACAGAGCATACAGAGCATTCGAAATGTATTCAGACACCTTGACTTTTTCACATTTTGTTACATTACAGCTTTATTCTAAAATGGATTAAATTGTTTTTATCCTCATCAATCTACACACCCCATAATGACATCAGAATACCCCGTAATGACATCACAATACCCCGTAATGACATCACAATACCCCATAATGACATCACAATACCCCATAATGACATCACAATACCCCATAATGACATCACAATACCCCATAATGACATCACAATACCCCGTAATGACATCACAATACCCCATAATGACATCACAATACCCCATAATGACATCACAATACCCCATAATGACATCACAATACCCCATAATGACATCACAATACCCCATAATGACATCACAATACCCCATAATGACATCACAATACCCCATAATGACAAAGAAAAAATAGGTTTTTAGATTTATTTTCAAATGTATATAAAAATAATAATTGAAATATCACATTTACATTAGTATTCTGACCCTTTACTCAGTACTTTGTTGAAGTACCTTTGGCAGCGATTACAGCCTCGAGTCTTCTTGGGTATGACGCTACAAGCTTGGCACACCTGTATTTGGGGAGTTTCTCCCATTCTTCTCTGCAGATCCTCTCAAGCTCTGTCAGGTTGGATGGGGAGCGTCACTGCATAGCTATTTTCAGGTCTCTCCAGAGATATTCGATCGGGTTCATGTCCGGCCTCTGGCTGGGCCACTCAAGGACATTTAGAGACTTGTCCCGAAGCCACTCTTGCATTGTCTTGGCTGTGTGCTTAGGGTCGTTGTCCTATTGGAAGGTGAACCTTCGCCCCCAGTCAGAGGTCCTGAGCGCTCTTGAGAAGGTTTTCATCAAGGAACTCTGTTCTTTGCTCCGTTCATCTTTCTCTCGATCCTGACTAGTCTCCCAGTCCCTGTCGCTGTAAAACATCCCCCAACAGCATGATGCTGCCACCACCATGCTTCACCGTAGGGACGGTGCCAGGTTTTCTCTAAACGTGATGCTTTGCATTCAGGCCAAAGAGTTTAATCTTGGTTTCATCAGACCAGAGAATCTTGTTTCTCATGGTCTGAGAGTCTTTAGGTGCCTTTTGGCAAACTCCAAGCGGGCTTCCGTCTGGCCACTCTACCATAAAGGCCTGATTGGTGGATAGTTGTCCTTCTGGAAGGTTCTCCCATCTCCACAGAGGAACTGATGATGGAGGCCACTGTGTTCTTGGGGACCTTCAATGCTGCACAATTTTGTTAGTACCCTTCCCCAGATCTGTGCCTTGACACAATCCTGTCTCAGGTCTCTACAGACAATTCCTTTGACCATAAAACCTGTTTTTGCTTTGTCATTATGGGGTATTGTGTGTAGATTGATGAAGAAAAACATTAATTTAAGGCTGTAACTTAACAAAATGTGGAAAAAGTCAAGCGGTCTGAATACTTTCTGAATCCACTGTATGTACTGAAGCACGTCTATAAGGCCACCTACCCATAATGCACTGCATACGGCAACCACCTCCCCCATAATGCACTGCATACAGCAACCACCTCCCCCATAATGCACTGCATACGACAACCACCTCCCCCATAATGCACTGCATACGACAACCACCTCCCCCATAATGCACTGCATACGGCAACCACCTCCCCCATAATGCACTGCATACGGCAACCACCTCCCCCATAATGCACTGCATACGGCAACCACCTCCCCCATAATGCACTGCATACGGCAACCACCTCCCCCATAATGCACTGCATACGGCAACCACCTCCCCCATAATGGACTGCATACGGCAACCACCTCCCCCATAATGCACTGCATACGGCAACCACCTCCCCCATAATGCACTGCATACGGCAACCACCTCCCCCATAATGCACTGCATACGGCAACCACCTCCCCCATAATGCACTGCATACGACAACCACCTCCCCCATAATGCACTGCATACGGCAACCACCTCCCCCATAATGCACTGCATACGGCAACCACCTCCCCCATAATGCACTGCATACGACAACCACCTCCCCCATAATGCACTGCATACGGCAACCACCACCCCCATTCATTGGTTGTGTAAAATTCAACAACAAAAAGATAAATAAATGGATAAATGCCTGTGTATTATAGGTTAATACAAGTTCTGTGGATGATTAGACTACTGCAGGGCAGATTACGACTTACTGCAGAAACTTCTCTGCTCTGACATAGCTTTACCAACACTTTCAGTGTTACCATGTTGGGTACAAATGAACCAGTAGACCTTCAGTTCAGAGCGACTTTTACACGGCTCGTTGCAACCTGGTCTCAGAGCAGTTCGTATTATTCTGTACGTAAATCCGAAAGAACACTCTGTTTAGTATGATATGTTACGTTTGGTCTGGTTACATAAGACAGATGGTTTACTTACGGCAAAAACGAACGGAGGGTGGTTAGTCAGGGTCGATGGGTGGGCGTATAATACGGACGCCTAACAACCCAAATCTCAGATACCTGACGCAGACGACACCATTCTGTATACTTCAATCGATCGCTGCCCGCACCTGCTCGCCTGTCCAACATCACTACTCTGGACGGCTCTAACTTAGAATACGTGGACAACTACAAATACCTGGGTGTCTGTTTACACTGTAAACTCTCCTTCCAGACTCACATCAAACATCTCAAAGTTAAATCTAGAATTGGCTTCCTATTTCACAACAAAGCATCCTTCACTCATGCTGCCAAACATACCCTTGTAAAACTGACCATCCTACCGATCCTCGACTTCGGGCGATGTCATTTACAAAATAGCCTCCAATACCATACTCAATAAATTGGATGCAGTCTATCACAGTGCCATCTGTTCTGTGAACAAAGCCCCATTTACTACCCACCATTGCGACCTGTACGCTCTCGTTGGCTGGCCCTCGCTTCATACTCGTCGCCAATCCCACTGGCTCCAGGTCATCTACAAGACCCTGCTAGGTAAAGTCCCCCCTTATCTCAGCTCGCTGGTCACCATAGCATCACCCACCTGTAGCACACGCTCCAGCAGGTATATCTCTCTGGTCACCCCCAAAACCAGTTCTTACTTTGGCCGCCTCTCCTTCCAGTTCTCTGCTGCCAATGACTGGAACGAACTACAAAAATCTCTGAAACTGGAAACACTTATCTCCCTCACTAGCTTTAAGCACCAACTGTCAGAGCAGCTCACAGATTACTGCACCTGTACATAGCACACCTATAATTTAGCCCAAACAACTACCTCTCCCCCTACTGTATTTTATTTATTTATTTATTTATTTTGCTCCTTTGCTCCCCATTATTTCTATCTCTACTTTGCACATTCTTCCACTGCAAATCTACCATTCCAGTGTTTTACTTGCTATATTGTATTTACTTTGCCATCATGGCCTTTTTTGCCTTTACCTCCCTTCTCACCTCATTTGCTCACATCGTATATAGACTTGTTTCTACTGTATTATTGACTGTATGTTTGTTTTACTCCATGTGTAACTCTGTGTTGTTGTATGTGTCGAACTGCTTTGCTTTATCTTGGCCAGGTCGCAGTTGTAAATGAGAACTTGTTCTCAACTATCCTACCTGGTTAAATAAAGGTGAAATATATATATATATTTTAAATAACTGCAAATGGCCGACACACAGTTGATACCAGAGCACCACCGTCGATGAAGCCAATGCTGCCTACTCCGGTTGGAAAATTGTCTCTCAAGCACTCCACATTGGCTAGGATTCTCCTCTATTCAATACTGGCCATGTAATTCTGGCAAAGTTCAAAAAAATAAATAATGTATTGACAAGTAGCTTAACTCCTATGTTGTCAAGATCTCTCCTGAACACTGAATATTTTACCTTCCAAATAGTTCACCATCTTAGTCATTGAATCCCATGTTCATTGAATGAAGTTAGTTACTAGTTACTATCACAGGGCAGGCAGACTAGTTACTATCACACGGCAGGCAGACTATGTACTATCACAGGGCAGACTAGTTACTATCACACTGCAGGCAGACTAGTTACTATCACACTGCAGGCAGACTAGTTACTATCACACGGCAGGCAGACTAGTTACTATCACACGGCAGGCAGACTAGTTACTATCACACGGCAGGGAGACTGTACTATCACAGCGAAGACAGACTAGTTACTATCACACGGCAGGGAGACTGTACTATCACAGCGAAGACAGACTAGTTACTATCACAGGACAGGCAGACTAGTTACTATCACACGGCAGGCAGACTAGTGACTATCACACTGCAGGCAGACTAGTTACTATCACACGGCAGGTAGACTATCTACTATCACAGGGCAGACTAGTTACTATCACAGGGCAGGCAGACTAGTGACTATCACACGGCAGGCAGACTAGTTACTATCACAGGGCAGGCAGACTATGTACTATCACAGGGCAGACTAGTTACTATCACAGGGCAGGCAGACTAGTGACTATCACACGGCAGGCAGACTAGTTACTATCACAGGGCAGGCAGACGATGTACTATCACAGGGCAGACTAGTTACTATCACAGGGCAGGTGGACTAGTTACTATCACACGGCAGGCAGACTATGTACTGTATCATACTAAATGGAGCATTCGGATTTACGTACAGAATAATACAAAATGCTCTGAGACCAGGTTGCTCATACACAAAACACAAGCATTCAGCCCACATACACACTCCCTTTCGCATACACACACACAGAGCACGCCTAGAGCACATTCACAGATATTTGTAGGAAACACTCTTCTGTGATGGCTGAGCCTTTTCCAGCCTATAATCCACTGCTCATACACAGACTATCCACTATCACAGGGCAGGCAGACTAGTTACTATCACACAGGGCAGACTATCCA
This sequence comes from Oncorhynchus kisutch, assembly GCF_002021735.2. Taxonomy (NCBI): domain Eukaryota; kingdom Metazoa; phylum Chordata; class Actinopteri; order Salmoniformes; family Salmonidae; genus Oncorhynchus; species Oncorhynchus kisutch. The sequence continues at coordinate 43,290,097 of NC_034197.2, read as the reverse complement.
CTATCACAGGGCAGGCAGACTGTACTATCACAGGGCAGGCAGACTGTACTATCACAGGGCAGGCAGACTGTACTATCACAGGGCAGGAAGACTGTACTATCACAGGGCAGGCAGACTATGTACTATCACAGGGCAGGCAGACTATGTACTATCACAGGGCAGGCAGACTAGTGACTATCACACGGCAGGCAGACTAGTGACTATCACACGGCAGGCGGACTATGTACTATCACAGGGCAGACTAGTTACTATCACAGGGCAGGCAGACTAGTTACTATCACATGGCAGGCAGACTATGTACTATCACAGGGCAGACTAGTTACTATCACAGGGAAGGCAGACTAGTTACTATCACACGGCAGGCAGACTAGTGACTATCACACTGCAGGCAGACTAGTTACTATCACACTGCAGGCAGACTAGTTACTATCACACTGCAGGCAGACTAGTTACTATCACACTGCAGGCAGACTAGTTACTATCACACTGCAGGCAGACTAGTTGCTATCACACGGCAGGCAGACTAGTGACTATCACACTGCAGGCAGACTAGTTACTATCACACGGCAGGCAGACTAGTTACTATCACATGGCAGGCAGACTATGTACTATCACAGGGCAGACTAGTTACTATCACACTACAGGCAGACTAGTTACTATCACACGGCAGGCAGACTAGTGACTATCACACTGCAGGCAGACTAGTTACTATCACACGGCAGGCAGACTAGTGACTATCACACGGCAGGCAGACTAGTTACTATCACACTGCAGGGAGACTGTACTATCACACGGCAGGCAGACTAGTTACTATCACACGGCAGGGAGACTGTACTATCACACGGAAGGCAGACTAGTTACTATCACACGGCAGGGAGACTGTACTATCACACGGCAGGCAGACTATGTACTATCACACGGCAGGGAAACTGTACTATCACACGGCAGGCAGACTAGTTACTATCACACGGCAGGCAGACTATGTACTATCACAGGGCAGACTAGTTACTATCACAGGGCAGGCGGACTAGTGACTATCACAGGGCAGGCAGACTACTTACTATCACACGGCAGGCAGACTAGTTACTATCACAGGGCAGGCAGACTAGTGACGATCACAGGGCAGGCAGACTAGTTACTATCACACGGCAGGCAGACTATGTACTATCACACGGCAGGCAACTAGTGACTATCACACTGCAGGCAGACTATCCACTATCACAGGGCAGACTAGTTACTATCACAGGGCAGGCAGACTGTACGATCACAGGGCAGGCAGACTATGTACTATCACAGGGCACACCAGTTACTATCACAGGACAGGCAGACTGTACTATCACAGGGCAGGCATACTATGTACGATCACAGGGCAGGCAGGCTATTTACTATCACAGGGCAGACTAGTTACTATCACAGGGCAGGCAAACTGTACTATCACAGGGCAGGCAGACTATGTACTATCACAGGGCAGGCAGACGATGTACTATCACAGGGCAGGCAGACTATGTACTATCACAGGGCAGGCAGACGGTACTATCCCAGGGCAGGCAGACTGTACTATCCCAGGGCAGGCAGACTGTACTATCACAGGGTAGGCAGACTATGTACTATCACAGGGTAGGCAGACTATGTACTATCACAGGGCAGGCAGACTGTACTATCACACGGCAGGCAGACTATCCACTATCACAGGGCAGGCAGACTATGTACTATCACAGGGCAGGCAGACGATGTACTATCACAGGGCAGGCAGACTATGTACTATCACAGGGCAGGCAGACTGTACTATCACACGGCAGGCAGACTATGTACTATCACAGGGCAGGCAGACAATGTACTATCACAGGGCAGGCAGACTATGTACTATCACAGGGCAGGTAGACTCTACTATCACAGGGCAGGCAGACTATGTACTATCACAGGGCAGGCAGACTGTACTATGACAGGGCAGGCAGACTGTACTATCACAGGGCAGGCATACTATGTACTATCACAGGGCAGGCAGACTATGTACTATCACAGGGTAGGCAGACTGTACTATCACAGGGCAGGCAGACTATGTACTATCACAGGGCAGGCAGACTATGTACTATCACAGGGCAGGCAGGCTACGTACTATCACAGGGCAGGCAGACTGTACTATCACAGGGCAGGCAGGCTATGTACTATCACAGGGCAGGCAGACTGTACTATCACAGGGCAGGCAGACTGTACTATCACAGGGCAGGCAGACTGTACTATCACAGGGCAGGCAGACTGTACTATCACAGGGCAGGCAGACTATTTACTATCACAGGGCAGGCAGACTGTACTATCACAGGGCAGGCAGACTATGTACTATCACAGGGCAGGCAGACTATGTACTATCACAGGGCAGGCAGACTATGTACTATCACAGGGCAGGCAGACGATGTACTATCACAGGGTCGGCAGACTATGTACTATCACAGGGCAGACAGACTATGTACTATCACAGGGCAGGCAGACTGTACTATCACAGGGTAGGCAGACTCTGTACTATCACAGGGTAGGTAGACTATGTACTATCACAGGGCAGGCAGACTGTACTATCACACGGCAGGCAGACTATCCACTATCACAGGGCAGGCAGACTATGTACTATCACAGGGCAGGCAGATGATGTACTATCACAGGGCAGGTAGACTATGTACTATCACAGGGCAGGCAGACTGTACTATCACAGGGCAGGCAGACTGCACTATCACAGGGCAGGCAGACTGTACTATCACAGGGCAGGCAGACTGTACTATCACAGGGCAGGCAGACTATGTACTATCACAGGGCAGGCAGACTGTACTATCACAGGGCAGGCAGACTGTACTATCACAGGGCAGGCAGACTGTACTATCACAGGGCAGGCAGACTATTTACTATCACAGGATAGGCAGACTATGTACTATCACAGGGCAGGCAGACTATGTACTATCACAGGGCAGGCAGACTATGTACTATCACGGGGAAGGCAGACTGTGTGCTATCACAGGGCAGACAGACTATGTACTATCACAGGGCAGGCAGACTGTACTATCACATGGCAGGCAGACTATGTACTATCACATGGCAGGCAGACTCTGTACTATCACAGGGCAGGCAGAATATGTACTATCGCAGGGCAGGCAGACTATGTACTATCACAGGGCAGGCAGACTATGTACTATCACAGGGCAGGCAGACTGTACTATCACAGGGCAGGCAGACTGTACTATCACAGGGCAGGCAGACTGTACTATCACAGGGCAGGCAGACTGTACTATCACAGGATAGGCAGACTATGTACTATCACAGGGCAGGCAGACTATGTACTATCACAGGGCAGGCAGACTATGTACTATCACGGGGAAGGCAGACTGTGTGCTATCACAGGGCAGACAGACTATGTACTATCACAGTGCAGGCAGACTGTACTATCACATGGCAGGCAGACTATGTACTATCACATGGCAGGCAGACTCTGTACTATCACAGGGCAGGCAGAATATGTACTATCGCAGGGCAGGCAGACTATGTACTATCACAGGGCAGGCAGACTATGTACTATCACAGGGCAGGCAGACTATGCACTATCACAGGGCAGGCAGACTGTACTATCACACGGCAGGCAGACTATGTACTATCACAGGGCAGGCAGACGATGTACTATCACAGGGCAAGCAGACTGTACTATCACAGGGCAGGCAGACTATTTACTATCACAGGGCAGGCAGACTGTACTATCACAGGGCAGGCAGACTATGTACTATCACAGGGCAGGCAGACTATGTACTATCACAGGGCAGGCAGACGATGTACTATCACAGGGTAGGCAGACTATGTACTATCACAGGGCAGGCAGACTATGTGCTATCACAGGGCAGGCAGACTATGTGCTATCACAGGGCAGCCAGACTATGTACTATCACAGGGCAGGCAGACAATGTACTATCACAGGGTAGGCAGACTATGTACTATCACAGGGCAGGCAGACTATGTACTATCACAGGGCAGCCAGACTGTACTATCACAGGGGAGGCAGACTATGTACTATCACAGGGCAGGCAGACTGTACTATCGCAGGGCAGGCAGACTGTACTATCACAGGGTAGGCAGACTATGTACTATAACAGGGCAGGCAGACTGTACTATCACAGGGCAGGCAGACTGTACTATCACAGGGCAGGCAGACTGTACTATCACAGGGCAGGCAGACTATGTACTATCACAGGGCCTCTGGGCCAAACAGATTAGCAATAATACTATGCCCACATACGCTGCTGCGGGCTAATCAAATACGGAGTTATGTTGGCTGTGGTGTAAATCAGTAGTGTAAATAAATGCTTGGTAATCCTTGGCCAGATGTGTTGAAGACACCAGCTGGTTAATTTGGATAGCCTTCTGAGGAGCTAGTGACACAGGGGAGAGTTTTAGCAGCAGAGAGCGTAGGGACTCGTGGTAGTCTATGATTAAATAGCTAGTAAACGGCGAGATTGATCGGACCTGGGCAAATGCAGCGTTGTGGAGCACAATAGCCTCTGACATAAATGGATCACATAATAGTCTAACCTTTCTTTCTTCATTATGGCAGTAGAGCAATAACAGAGTAAGTAATCTAGTAGGCATGTTCTGAATAGAGCAGAACGCGTCTTGTTGAATACATGGTGAAATGGTAACTACGGCAAATAGATTACAAAATAGCCTCAAACAAAAAAACGTCGCAAAAAAAATGCTAATTTGTTTCAACGGCATACCTTCATAATTCCAGCCTCCTTCTCCGCGACGTTTTTCCTCGTAGCAGCTATAGGCAGCTATATATATATCCTTTCTCTGAAGTCTCCAGTCGTATTGATTGGTACCTTGGTGTACCGCTGCCTGACCGGTCACTGCAGGCTCTGCTGCTCTATGATATTAGATAGGTAGAAACCCCGGTTAAAACTCCATTGCACTGCGCAGGCAAATAGATAATGAATGTTGCTGGTAAGATTTGAAAAGAGAGTGTATCTGCGGCGCGACAGTGGTGAAGCGCCTCTACGGCTGCGGGCTGTAATAGACTAATGGAACTAATAGTGGAACACGGGTCAGAATTACAGTGTATTCACTATGGTGCTACTTCCTCTGCTCTCTCTTTCCTCATAGGCGAAGGCAATAAGGAAACGGTGATAAGAGGAACGAACGGGGGAATGGAGGGAGGGGAGCATGTAAGGGAAGGAACATGGATTAAAAAGTAAAAAAGAGAAGAGACCTCATTCTGACGATTGGCTAGTGATAGTGTAGCACCGTGTATTATTGACTAGTGATAGTATAACACTGTGTGTTATTGACTAGTGATAGTGTAGCACTGTGTATTATTGATTAGTGATAGTATAACACTGTATATTATTGGCTAGTGATAGTATAACACTGTGTATTATGGACTAGTGATAGTATAACACTGTATTATTGACTAGTGATAGTATAACGCTGTGTATTATGGACTAGTGATAGTATAACACTGTGTGTTATTGACTAGTGATAGTATAACACTGTATTATTGATTAGTGATAGTATAACACTGTGTGTTATTGACTAGTGATAGTGTAGCACGGTGTATTATTGATTAGTGATAGTATAACACTGTGTGTTATTGACTAGTGATAGTATAACACTGTATTATTGATTAGTGATAGTATAACACTGTGTGTTATTGACTAGTGATAGTGTAGCACGGTGTATTATTGATTAGTGATAGTATAACACTGTGTATTATTGGCTAGTGATAGTATAACACTGTGTATTATTGACTAGTGATAGTATAACACTGTGTATTATTGGCTAGTGATAGTATAACACTGTGTATTATTGGCTAGTGATAGTGTAACACTGTGTATTATTGACTAGTGATAGTGTAGCACTGTGTATTATTGACTAGTGATAGTGTAGCACTGTGTATTATTGACTAGTGATAGGGTAGCACCGTGCATTAATGACTAGTGATAATATACCACTGTGTATTATTGACTAGTGATAGTGTAGCACGGTGTATTATTGACTAGTGATAGTATAACACTGTGTATTATTGACTAGTGATAGTGTAGCACGGTGTATTATTGACTAGTGATAGTGTAGCACTGTGTATTATTGACTAGTGATAGTGTAGCACTGTGTATTATTGACTAGTGATAGGGTAGCACCGTGCATTAATGACTAGTGATAATATACCACTGTGTGTTATTGACTAGTGATAGTGTAGCACTGTGTGTTATTGACTAGTGATAGTATAACACTGTGTATTATTGACTAGTGATAGTATAACACTGTGTATTATTGACTAGTAATAGTATAACACTGTATTATTGACTAGTGATAGTATAACACTGTGTATTATTGACTAGTGATAGTGTAGCACTGTGTGTTATTGACTAGTGATAGTATAACACTGTGTATTATTGACTAGTGATAGTGTAGCACTGTGTATTATTGGCTAGTGATAGTGTAGCACTGTGTATTATTGGCTAGTGATAGTGTAGCACTGTGTATTATTGATTAGTGATAGGGTAGCACGGTGTATTATTGATTAGTGATAGTGTAGCACTGTGTATTATTGACTAGTGATAGGGTAGCACTGTGTATTATTGACTAGTGATAGGGTAGCACTGTGTGTTATTGACTAGTGATAGGGTAGCACTGTGTATTATTGACTAGTGATAGGGTAGCACTGTGTGTTATTGACTAGTGATAGTGTAGCACGGTGTATTATTGACTAGTGATAGTATAACACTGTGTATTATTGACTAGTGATAGTATACCACTGTGTGTTATTGACTAGTGATAGTATAACACTGTGTATTATTGACTAGTGATAGTATACCACTGTGTGTTATTGACTAGTGATAGTGTAGCACTGTGTATTATTGACTAGTGATAGTGTAGCACTGTGTGTTATTGACTAGTGATAGTATAACACTGTGTGTTATTGACTAGTGATAGTATAACACTGTGTATTATTGACTAGTGATAGTGTAGCACGGTGTATTATTGACTAGTGATAGTGTAGCACTGTGTATTATTGACTAGTGATAGTATAACACTGTATTATTGACTAGTGATAGTATAACACTGTGTGTTATTGACTAGTGATAGTATAACACTGTGTATTATTGACTAGTGATAGTATAACACTGTGTATTATTGACTAGTGATAGTGTAGCACTGTGTATTATTGACTAGTGATAGTGTAGCACTGTGTATTATTGATTAGTGATAGTGTAGCACTGTGTGTTATTGACTAGTGATAGTGTAGCACTGTGTATTATTGACTAGTGATAGTGTAGCACTGTGTATTATTGACTAGTGATAGTGTAGCACTGTGTGTTATTGACTAGTGATAGTGTAGCACTGTGTATTATTGACTAGTGATAGTGTAGCACGGTGTATTATTGACTAGTGATAGTGTAGCACTGTGTATTATTGACTAGTGATAGTGTAGCACTGTGTATTATTGACTAGTGATAGTGTAGCACTGTGTGTTATTGACTAGTGATAGTGTAGCACTGTGTGTTATTGACTAGTGATAGTGTAGCACTGTGTGTTATTGACTAGTGATAGTGTAGCACTGTGTGTTATTGACTAGTGATAGTGTAGCACTGTGTGTTATTGACTAGTGATAGTGTAGCACTGTGTGTTATTGACTAGTGATAGTGTAGCACTGTGTGTTATTGACTAGTGATAGTGTAGCACTGTGTATTATTGACTAGTGATAGTGTAGCACTGTGTATTATTGACTAGTGATAGTGTAGCACTGTGTATTATTGACTAGTGATAGTGTAGCACTGTGTGTTATTGACTAGTGATAGTGTAGCACTGTGTATTATTGACTAGTGATAGGGTAGCACTGTGTATTATTGACTAGTGATAGTGTAGCACTGTGTATTATTGACTAGTGATAGTGTAACACTGTGTATTATTGACTAGTGATAGTGTAACACTGTGTATTATTGACTAGTGATAGTGTAACACTGTGTGTTATTGACTAGTGATAGTGTAACACTGTGTGTTATTGACTAGTGATAGTGTAACACTGTGTGTTATTGACTAGTGATAGTGTAGCACTGTGTGTTATTGACTAGTGATAGTGTAGCACTGTGTATTATTGACTAGTGATAGTGTAGCACTGTGTGTTATTGACTAGTGATAGTGTAGCACTGTGTGTTATTGACTAGTGATAGTGTAACACTGTGTGTTATTGACTAGTGATAGTGTAACACTGTGTGTTATTGACTAGTGATAGTGTAGCACTGTGTATTATTGACTAGTGATAGTGTAGCACTGTGTGTTATTGACTAGTGATAGTGTAGCACTGTGTGTTATTGACTAGTGATAGTGTAGCACTGTGTGTTATTGACTAGTGATAGTGTAGCACTGTGTGTTATTGACTAGTGATAGTGTAGCACTGTGTATTATTGACTAGTGATAGTATAACACTGTGTATTATTGACTAGTGATAGTGTAGCACTGTGTGTTATTGACTAGTGATAGTGTAGCACTGTGTATTATTGACTAGTGATAGTGTAGCACTGTGTGTTATTGACTAGTGATAGGGTAGCACTGTGTATTATTGACTAGTGATAGTGTAGCACTGTGTGTTATTGACTAGTGATAGTGTAGCACTGTGTATTATTGACTAGTGATAGTGTAGCACTGTGTGTTATTGACTAGTGATAGTATAACACTGTGTATTATTGACTAGTGATAGTGTAGCACTGTGTGTTATTGACTAGTGATAGTGTAGCACTGTGTGTTATTGACTAGTGATAGTATAACACTGTGTGTTATTGACTAGTGATAGTATAGCACTGTGTATTATTGACTAGTGATAGTATAGCACTGTGTATTATTGACTAGTGATAGTGTAGCACTGTGTATTATTGACTAGTGATAGTGTAGCACTGTGTATTATTGACTAGTGATAGTGTAGCACTGTGTATTATTGACTAGTGATAGTGTAGCACTGTGTGTTATTGACTAGTGATAGTATAACACTGTGTATTATTGACTAGTGATAGTGTAGCACTGTGTGTTATTGACTAGTGATAGTGTAGCACTGTGTGTTATTGACTAGTGATAGTATAACACTGTATTATTGACTAGTGATAGTGTAGCACTGTGTATTATTGACTAGTGATAGTGTAACACTGTGTATTATTGACTAGTGATAGTATAACACTGTGTATTATTGACTAGTGATAGTGTAACACTGTGTATTATTGACTAGTGATAGTGTAGCACTGTGTATTATTGACTAGTGATAGTGTAACACTGTGTATTATTGACTAGTGATAGTGTAGCACTGTGTATTATTGACTAGTGATAGTGTAGCACTGTGTATTATTGACTAGTGATAGTATAACACTGTGTATTATTGACTAGTGATAGTATAACACTGTGTGTTATTGACTAGTGATAGTGTAGCACTGTGTATTATTGACTAGTGATAGTGTAGCACTGTGTATTATTGACTAGTGATAGTGTAACACTGTGTATTATTGACTAGTGATAGTGTAGCACTGTGTATTATTGACTAGTGATAGTGTAGCACTGTGTGTTATTGACTAGTGATAGTGTAGCACTGTGTGTTATTGACTAGTGATAGTGTAGCACTGTGTATTATTGACTAGTGATAGTGTAGCACTGTGTATTATTGACTAGTGATAGTATAACACTGTATTATTGACTAGTGATAGTATAACACTGTGTGTTATTGACTAGTGATAGTATAACACTGTGTATTATTGACTAGTGATAGTATAACACTGTGTATTATTGACTAGTGATAGTGTAGCACTGTGTATTATTGACTAGTGATAGTGTAGCACTGTGTGTTATTGACTAGTGATAGTGTAGCACTGTGTATTATTGACTAGTGATAGTATACCACTGTGTATTATTGACTAGTGATAGTGTAGCACTGTGTATTATTGACTAGTGATAGTATAACACTGTGTATTATTGACTAGTGATAGTGTAGCACTGTGTATTATTGACTAGTGATAGTATAACACTGTGTATTATTGACTAGTGATAGTGTAGCACTGTGTATTATTGACTAGTGATAGTGTAGCACTGTGTGTTATTGACTAGTGATAGTGTAGCACTGTGTGTTATTGACTAGTGATAGTATAGCACTGTGTATTATTGACTAGTGATAGTGTAGCACTGTGTGTTATTGACTAGTGATAGTGTAGCACTGTGTGTTATTGACTAGTGATAGTGTAGCACTGTGTATTATTGACTAGTGATAGTGTAGCACTGTGTGTTATTGACTAGTGATAGTATAACACTGTGTGTTATTGACTAGTGATAGTATAACACTGTGTGTTATTGACTAGTGATAGTATAACACTGTGTATTATTGACTAGTGATAGTATAACACTGTGTATTATTGACTAGTGATAGTATAACACTGTGTGTTATTGACTAGTGATAGTGTAGCACTGTGTATTATTGACTAGTGATAGTGTAGCACTGTGTATTATTGACTAGTGATAGTATAACACTGTGTGTTATTGACTAGTGATAGTGTAGCACTGTGTATTATTGACTAGTGATAGTGTAGCACTGTGTATTATTGACTAGTGATAGTATAACACTGTGTGTTATTGACTAGTGATAGTGTAGCACTGTGTATTATTGACTAGTGATAGTGTAGCACTGTGTATTATTGACTAGTGATAGTATAACACTGTGTGTTATTGACTAGTGATAGTATAACACTGTGTATTATTGACTAGTGATAGTGTAGCACTGTGTATTATTGACTAGTGATAGTATAACACTGTGTGTTATTGACTAGTGATAGTATAACACTGTGTATTATTGACTAGTGATAGTGTAGCACTGTGTATTATTGACTAGTGATAGTATAACACTGTGTATTATTGACTAGTGATAGTATAACACTGTGTATTATTGACTAGTGATAGTATAACACTGTGTATTATTGACTAGTGATAGTGTAGCACTGTGTGTTATTGACTAGTGATAGTATAACACTGTGTATTATTGACTAGTGATAGTGTAGCACTGTGTATTATTGACTAGTGATAGTGTAGCACTGTGTATTATTGACTAGTGATAGTGTAGCACTGTGTATTATTGACTAGTGATAGTGTAGCACTGTGTATTATTGACTAGTGATAGTGTAGCACTGTGTATTATTGACTAGTGATAGTGTAGCACTGTGTATTATTGACTAGTGATAGTATAACACTGTGTGTTATTGACTAGTGATAGTATAACACTGTGTGTTATTGACTAGTGATAGTGTAACACTGTGTGTTATTGACTAGTGATAGTGTAGCACTGTGTGTTATTGACTAGTGATAGTATAACACTGTGTATTATTGACTAGTGATAGTCTAACACTGTGTGTTATTGACTAGTGATAGTGTAGCACTGTGTGTTATTGACTAGTGATAGTATAACACTGTGTATTATTGACTAGTGATAGTGTAGCACTGTGTATTATTGACTAGTGATAGTGTAGCACTGTGTATTATTGACTAGTGATAGTGTAGCACTGTGTGTTATTGACTAGTGATAGTATAACACTGTGTATTATTGACTAGTGATAGTGTAACACTGTGTATTATTGACTAGTGATAGTATAACACTGTGTATTATTGACTAGTGATAGTATAACACTGTGTATTATTGACTAGTGATAGTGTAGCACTGTGTGTTATTGACTAGTGATAGTGTAGCACTGTGTGTTATTGACTAGTGATAGTGTAGCACTGTGTGTTATTGACTAGTGATAGTGTAACACTGTGTGTTATTGACTAGTGATAGTGTAGCACTGTGTGTTATTGACTAGTGATAGTGTAACACTGTGTATTATTGACTAGTGATAGTGTAGCACTGTGTATTATGGTTAAAAACACCTTTTCTGAAAATTGTATTTATCTTATTATGATTAAGAGGAGTATGGTTCTGAATGGCATTTAAGACAGGTGGTACAGAGGTTTCCTTCTGAATCGGACAGGTAAAAGCCACAGCTCTCTGGTCTGATAAGGTCAAGCAGGCTGACTGATGACTCTGGGCTGTCATGTGGTTGTATGTGTATTAGTCAATACACCTGTAGTAGTCTATGCTCCTGTATTAGAAAATACACCTGTTTTAGTATATACACCTGTATTAGTCAATACACCTGTAGTAGTCTATACACCTGTATTAGTATATACACCTGTAGTAGTCAATACACCTGTATTAGTATATACACCTGTAGTAGTATATACACCTGTATTAGTATATACACGTGTAGTAGTCAATACAACTGTATTAGTATATACACCTGTAGTAGTCAATACACCTGTATTAGTATATACACCTGTATTAGTATATACACCTGTAGTAGTCTATACACCTGTAGTCGTCTGTACACCTGTAATAGTCTATACACCTGTAGTAGTATATACACCTGTAGTAGTCTGTACACCTGTAGTAGTCTATACACCTGTAGTAGTCTATACACCTGTAGTAGTCTATACACCTGTAGTAGTATATACACCTGTAGTAGTCTGTACACCTGTAGTAGCCTATACACCTGTAGTAGTCTATACACCTGTAGTAGTCTGTACACCTGTAGTAGTCTGTACACCTTTAGTAGTCTATACACCTGTAGTAGTCTGTACACCTGTAGTAGTATATACACCTGTAGTAGTCTGTACACCTGTAGTAGTCTGTACACCTGTAGTAGCCTATACACCTGTAGTAGTCTATACACCTGTAGTAGTCTATGCACCTGTAGTAGCCTATACACCTGTAGTAGTCTATACACCTGTAGTAGTCTATGCACCTGTAGTAGCCTATACACCTGTAGTAGTCTATACACCTGTAGTAGTCTATGCACCTGTAGTAGTCTGTACACCTGTAGTAGTCTGTACACCTGTAGTAGCCTATACACCTGTAGTAGTCTATACACCTGTAGTAGTCTATGCACCTGTAGTAGCCTATACACCTGTAGTAGTCTATACACCTGTAGTAGTCTATGCACCTGTAGTAGTCTGTACACCTGTAGTAGTATATACACCTGTAGTAGTCTGTACACCTGTAGTAGTCTGTACACCTGTAGTAGTCTGTACACCTGTAGTAGTCTATACACCTGTAGTAGTCTATGCACCTGTAGTAGTCTGTACACCTGTAGTAGTCCTGTACACCTGTAGTAGTCTATACACCTGTAGTAGTCTGTACACCTGTAGTAGTCCTGTACACCTGTAGTAGTCTATACACCTGTAGTAGTCTGTACACCTGTAGTAGTCTATGCACCTGTAGTAGCCTATACACCTGTAGTAGTCTATACACCTGTAGTAGTCTGTACACCTGTAGTAGTCTGTACACCTGTAGTAGTCTATGCACCTGTAGTAGTCTGTACACCTGTAGTAGTCTATACACCTGTAGTAGTCTGTACACCTGTAGTAGTCCTGTACACCTGTAGTAGTCTGTACACCTGTAGTAGTCCTGTACACCTGTAGTAGTCCTGTACACCTGTAGTAGTCTGTACACCTGTAGTAGTCCTGTACACCTGTAGTAGTCTGTACACCTGTAGTAGTCCTGTACACCTGTAGTAGTCCTGTACACCTGTAGTAGTCTATACACCTGTAGTAGTCTGTACACCTGTAGTAGTCTGTACACCTGTAGTAGTCCTATACACCTGTAGTAGTCTGTACACCTGTAGTAGTCTGTACACCTGTAGTAGTCCTGTACACCTGTAGTAGTCCTGTACACCTGTAGTAGTCCTGTACACCTGTAGTAGTCTGTACACCTGTAGTTGTCTGTACACCTGTAGTAGTCTGTACACCTGTAGTAGTCCTGTACACCTGTAGTAGTCTGTACACCTGTAGTAGTCCTGTACACCTGTAGTAGTCCTGTACACCTGTAGTAGTCTATACACCTGTAGTAGTCCTGTACACCTGTAGTAGTCCTTTACACCTGTAGTAGTCTATGCACCTGTAGTAGTCCTGTACACCTGTAGTAGTCTGTACACCTGTAGTAGTCCTGTACACCTGTAGTAGTCCTGTACACCTGTAGTAGTCTATACACCTGTAGTAGTCCTGTACACCTGTAGTAGTCTGTACACCTGTAGTAGTCCTGTACACCTGTAGTAGTCTATACACCTGTAGTAGTCTATACACCTGTAGTAGTCCTGTACACCTGTAGTAGTCTGTACACCTGTAGTAGTCTGTACACCTGTAGTAGTCTGTACACCTGTAGTAGTCTATACACCTGTAGTAGTCTATACACCTGTAGTAGTCTATGCACCTGTAGTAGTCTGTACACCTGTAGTAGTCTATGCACCTGTAGTAGTCTGTACACCTGTAGTAGTCTGTACACCTGTAGTAGTCTATACACCTGTAGTAGTCCTGTACACCTGTAGTAGTCCTGTACACCTGTAGTAGTCTATACACCTGTAGTAGTCTATACACCTGTAGTAGTCCTGTACACCTGTAGTAGTCCTGTACACCTGTAGTAGTCCTGTACACCTGTAGTAGTCCTGTACACCTGTAGTAGTCCTGTACAGTATATCACAGTTTCACACTGTTGAGTTAAATCATATGTAATAATAAGAACATCTCTCATCACCTTCTCTTCTTCTAAGGATCTTTCATTAGCCTATTGGGTGTCCCATTCCCAATCACTAAAGACCAATGACAATCCCTCTAACTACCACACATACTCTCTCTGCTGAGACACCCACTGTTTACGGTTCCATGTGAAGTCACAGCAAAGATCCTCAAGTGGAAGGGGATAGTCAACTCTCACCATGGAGCCGTCTGCTGCTGCCTGACCTGGGGAGGGCCTGAGGGACTGAGTAGTGTTTTCAGTTAACCTCCTCCCCAAGCTATTGCGCACAGCGCATATATGCCTGGAATATCAACCATTCAAAGTTGGCCTTAGTTGAAGTGACCATAGCATTATGTGGGAGTGACCTACTTAGTAAAGTATTTATCTTAATTTAATTTCAGCGAGTCAAAAAAACTGCAAGTCTTGGGTTAGAGGGAAGGTGTTGTGGGGATTGGTTCGTTTCTCCAGTTTCTCCCAGTCTTTCCTTATTGGCTAATGAAGGCCAAGTTTGAAACATTGGTTCACCAGACTCTTCGCGCTTGACATTCGCGCAATGACATTATGAGAATTCTGGAAACCCCAGGGCCATGAGAGTGACTCTATAACTCTGATAATAAAGGGAGATTCAGGACACCCCAGGGCCATGAGAGTGACTCTATAACTCTGATAATAAAGGGAGATTCAGGACACCCCAGGGCCATGAGAGTGACTCTATAACTCTGATAATAAAGGGAGATTCAGGACACCCCAGGGCCATGAGAGTGACTCTATAACTCTGATAATAAAGGGAGATTCAGGACACCCCAGGGCCATGAGAGTGACTCTATAACTCTGATAATAAAGGGAGATTCAGGACACCCCAGGGCCATGAGAGTGACTCTATAACTCTGATAATAAAGGGAGATTCAGGACACCCCAGGGCCATGAGAGTGACCCTATAACTCTGATAATAAAGGGAGATTCAGGACACCCCAGGACCATGAGAGTGACCCTATAACTCTGATAATAAAGGGAGATTCAGGACACCCCAGGACCATGAGAGTGACTCTATAACTCTGATAATAAAGGGAGATTCAGGACACCCCAGGGCCATGAGAGTGACCCTATAACTCTGATAATAAAGGGAGATTCAGGACACCCCAGGGCCATGAGAGTGACTCTATAACTCTGATAATAAAGGGAGATTCAGGACACCCCAGGACCATGAGAGTGACTCTATGACTCTGATAATAAAGGGAGATTCAGGACACCCCAGGGCCATGAGAGTGACTCTATAACTCTGATAATAAAGGGAGATTCAGGACACCCCAGGGCCATGAGAGTGACTCTATGACTCTGATAATAAAGGGAGATTCAGGACACCCCAGGGCCATGAGAGTGACTCTATAACTCTGATAATAAAGGGAGATTCAGGACACCCCAGGGCCATGAGAGTGACTCTATAACTCTGATAATAAAGGGAGATTCAGGACACCCCAGGACCATGAGAGTGACTCTATAACTCTGATAATAAAGGGAGATTCAGGACACCCCAGGACCATGAGAGTGACTCTATAACTCTGATAATAAAGGGAGATTCAGGACACCCCAGGACCATGAGAGTGACTCTATAACTCTGATAATAAAGGGAGATTCAGGACACCCCAGGGCCATGAGAGTGACCCTATAACTCTGATAATAAAGGGAGATTCAGGACACCCCAGGGCCATGAGAGTGACTCTATGACTCTGATAATAAAGGGAGATTCAGGACACCCCAGGGCCATGAGAGTGACTCTATAACTCTGATAATAAAGGGAGATTCAGGACACCCCAGGGCCATGAGAGTGACTCTATAACTCTGATAATAAAGGGAGATTCAGGACACCCCAGGGCCATGAGAGTGACTCTATAACTCTGATAATAAAGGGAGATTCAGGACACCCCAGGGCCATGAGAGTGACTCTATAACTCTGATAATAAAGGGAGATTCAGGACACCCCAGGGCCATGAGAGTGACCCTATAACTCTGATAATAAAGGGAGATTCAGGACACCCCAGGGCCATGAGAGTGACCCTATAACTCTGATAATAAAGGGAGATTCAGGACACCCCAGGACCATGAGAGTGACCCTATAACTCTGATAATAAAGGGAGATTCAGGACACCCCAGGGCCATGAGAGTGACCCTATGACTCTGATAATAAAGGGAGATTCAGGACACCCCAGGGCCATGAGAGTGACTCTATAACTCTGATAATAAAGGGAGATTCAGGACACCCCAGAACCATGAGAGTGACTCTATAACTCTGATAATAAAGGGAGATTCAGGACACCCCAGGGCCATGAGAGTGACTCTATAACTCTGATAATAAAGGGAGATTCAGGACACCCCAGGGCCATGAGAGTGACTCTATAACTCTGATAATAAAGGGAGATTCAGGACACCCCAGGGCCATGAGAGTGACTCTATAACTCTGATAATAAAGGGAGATTCAGGACACCCCAGGGCCATGAGAGTGACTCTATAACTCTGATAATAAAGGGAGATTCAGGACACCCCAGGGCCATGAGAGTGACTCTATAACTCTGATAATAAAGGGAGATTCAGGACACCCCAGGACCATGAGAGTGACTCTATAACTCTGATAATAAAGGGAGATTCAGGACACCCCAGGGCCATGAGAGTGACTCTATAACTCTGATAATAAAGGGAGATTCAGGACACCCCAGGGCCATGAGAGTGACTCTATAACTCTGATAATAAAGGGAGATTCAGGACACCCCAGGGCCATGAGAGTGACCCTATGACTCTGATAATAAAGGGAGATTCAGGACACCCCAGGGCCATGAGAGTGACTCTATAACTCTGATAATAAAGGGAGATTCAGGACACCCCAGGGCCATGAGAGTGACCCTATAACTCTGATAATAAAGGGAGATTCAGGACACCCCAGGGCCATGAGAGTGACCCTATGACTCTGATAATAAAGGGAGATAAAGGACATCATAACCACTACACACACAAAGGTGTGTGAGACCCTGGTCTAAAGTAGTGCCCTATGTCCCCTAGTGAGAGAGAGAGAGAATATAGAAGCATGATATATAGAATGTAGTAGCATGACCACAGAATCAATACACATATGGATCTGCATTAGCATTAACATCAAAATTCCCAATGCAAAGTTACACCTCCCATTTCTATTTTTGAGTTATTACATAAAACTGATTAGAATTCTGAAGAATGCCAAAGTTATGTCCGGGAAAAATCCAGGGGGTGATGTAATATGTAGGACCTGTCAAGCCAGTCTATTCCCTGATAATGTAAGCACCAGCACTAATAACTTTAAATGTGTAACTTCAAATTCAACTAAATTGTTTGCACTCCTCACAACTGGTTTCATCAATCAACTTGCAAGGTTGTTATCCCTACCATCCTGCTAACGTGAGCCCTACCATCCTGCTAACGTTAGCTCTACCATCCTGCTAATGTTAGCTCTACCATCCTGCTAACGTTAGCCCTACCATCCTGCTAACGTTAGCTCTACCATCCTGCTAACGTTAGCCCTACCATCCTGCTAACGTTAGCCCTACCATCCTGCTAACGTTAGCCCTGCCATCCTGCTAACGTTAGCCCTACTACCCTGCTAACGTTAGCCTTACCATCCTGCTAACGTTATCCCTACCATCCTGCTAATATTAGCTCTACCATCCTCCTAACGTTAGCCCTACCATCCTGCTAACGTTAGCCCTACCATCCTGCTAACGTTAGCCCTACCATCCTGCTAACGTTAGCAATACCATCCTGCTAATGTTAGCTCTACCATCCTGCTAACGTTATTCCTACCATCCTGCTAATATTAGCTCTACCATCCTGCTAATATTAGCTCTACCATCCTGCTTACGTTAGCCCTACTACCCTGCTAACGTTAGCCCTACTACCCTGCTAATGTTAGCCCTACCATCCTGCTAACGTTAGCCCTGCCATCCTGCTAACGTTAGCCCTACCATCCTGCTAATGTTAGCATTACCATCCTGCTAACGTTAGCCCTACCATCCTGCTAACGTTAGCTCTACCATCTTGCTAACGTTAGCCCTGCCATCCTGCTAACGTTAGCCCTACCATCCTGCTAACGTTAGCTCTACCATCCTGCTAACGTTAGCCCTACCATCCTGCTAACGTTAGCCCTACCATCCTGCTAACGTTAGCTCTACCATCCTGCTAATGTTAGCTCTTCCATCCTGCTAACGTTAGCGCTACCATCCTGCTAACGTTCGCCCTACTGCCCTGCTAATGTTAGCTCTACCATCCTGCTAAAGTTATCCCTACCATCCTTATCTTGGCCAGGTCGCAGTTGCAAATGAGAACTTGTTTTCAACTAGCCTACCTGGTTAAATAAAGGTGAAATAAAAAAAATAAAAATAAAAAATCCTGCTTACGTTAGCCCTACTACCCTGCTAATATTAGCCCTACCATCCTGCTAACGTTAGCCCTGCCATCCTGCTAACGTTAGCCCTGCCATCCTGCTAACGTTAGCCCTACAATCCTGCTAAAGCTATCCCTACCATCCTTATCTTGGCCAGGTCGCAGTTGCAAATGAGAACTTGTTTTCAACTAGCCTACCTGGTTAAATAAAGGTGAAATAAAAAAAATAAAAAAATCCTGCTTACGTTAGCCCTACTACCCTGCTAACGTTAGCCCTACTACCCTGCTAATGTTAGCCCTACCATCCTGCTAACGTTAGCCCTGCCATCCTGCTAACGTTAGCCCTACCATCCTGCTAACGTTAGCTCTACCATCCTGCTAACGTTAACCCTACTACCCTGCTAATGTTAGCCCTACCATCCTGGTAATGTTAGCTCTACCATCCTGCTAACGTTAGCTCTTCCATCCTGCTAACGTTAGCTCTACCATCTTGCTAACGTTCGCCCTACTACCCTGCTAATGTTAGCCCTACCATCCTGGTAATGTTAGCTCTACCATCCTGCTAACGTTAGCTCTTCCGTCCTGCTAACGTTAGCTCTACCATCCTGCTAATGTTAGCCCTAAAACCCTGCTAATGTTAGCCCTACCATCCTGCTAACGTTACCCCTACTACCCTGCTAATGTTAGCCCTAAAACCCTGCTAACGTTAGCCCTACCATCCTGCTAACGTTAGCATTACCATCCTGCTAATGTTAGCTCTACCATCCTGCTAACGTTAGCTCTACTACCCTGCTAATGCTAGCCCTATCATCCTGCTAATGTTAGCCCTACTACCCTGCTGATGTTAGCCCTACCATCCTGCTAATGTTAGCCCTACCATCCTGCTAACGTTAGCCCTACCATCCTGCTAACGTTAGCCCTACTACCCTGCTAACGTTAGCCCTACCATCCTGCTAACGTTAGCCCTACCATCCTGCTAACGTTAGCCCTACTACCCTGCTAACGTTAGCCCTACTACCCTGCTAATGTTAGCCCTACCATCCTGCTAACGTTAGCCCTGCCATCCTGCTAACGTTAGCCCTACCATCCTGCTAACGTTAGCTCTACCATCCTGCTAACGTTAACCCTACTACCCTGCTAATGTTAGCCCTACCATCCTGGTAATGTTAGCTCTACCATCCTGCTAACGTTAGCTCTTCCATCCTGCTAACGTTAGCTCTACCATCTTGCTAACGTTCGCCCTACTACCCTGCTAATGTTAGCCCTACCATCCTGGTAATGTTAGCTCTACCATCCTGCTAACGTTAGCTCTTCCGTCCTGCTAACGTTAGCTCTACCATCCTGCTAATGTTAGCCCTAAAACCCTGCTAATGTTAGCCCTACCATCCTGCTAACGTTACCCCTACTACCCTGCTAATGTTAGCCCTAAAACCCTGCTAACGTTAGCCCTACCATCCTGCTAACGTTAGCATTACCATCCTGCTAATGTTAGCTCTACCATCCTGCTAACGTTAGCTCTACTACCCTGCTAATGCTAGCCCTATCATCCTGCTAATGTTAGCCCTACTACCCTGCTGATGTTAGCCCTACCATCCTGCTAATGTTAGCCCTACCATCCTGCTAACGTTAGCCCTACCATCCTGCTAACGTTAGCCCTACTACCCTGCTAACGTTAGCCCTACCATCCTGCTAACGTTAGCCCTACCATCCTGCTAACGTTAGCCCTACTACCCTGCTAACGTTAGCACTACTAACCTGCTAATGTTAGCCCTACCATCCTGCTAACGTTAGCCCCTACCATTCTGCTAACGTTAGCCCTACTACCCTGCTAATGTTAGCCCTAGCATCCTGCTAACGTTAGAACTGCGTGACACAGCCAGTTGTTATCAACACCTAGCTTACAGCTACATTAAAGTAAATTATTATTATTATTGAAAGGTTCCAGCGTTGCAGGAGCTGTGTTTACTTTGCTCTGTTTCAGGACAATGTGGACCGCGCTGCCTTTCAATGTAGCAACTGCTAGCTTGCGGAGGACTACAGGAGCGAAGTGGCTACTCTTAGCAAGCAAGTAGCAAACCTACACAAGCTACCGGGGAATCCACACACACATTTTTCTTTCACCTCAGCAGATTCTTTCACCTCAGCAGATTCAACAGCCACAACCAACTGACCGGTGCTGGGTCTCTCCATTCCCTGGAGGATGGAGCTGTTCTCTGGCAACGGGAGTCTCCTTGGAGATGTTGAGCCCAGACCTGACACAGACCAGAAACGTCTTTTCCACCCTGGAACCAGAGGTTCCGGCGCCTTCTTCCTCGGGGGCTTCCCATTCATCCTCTGTCCTGACTCCCTCTCCATTGGCTTCTACCTCGGGTTCAGAGCTCCCACCCTCATCAAACCCACATCATTGCATAGTGCAGAAAATACACGAGAGTTCAGGGACTGTAGTATCCAAAACATCTTTCCAGCTGTCAGGCATTCCCTTGGCAGCAAGAGCCTCTCGGTGGATGCTGCAGTGTACCCAAGAGCCTCTCGGTGGATGCTGCAGTGTACCCAAGAGCCTCTCGGTGGATGCTGCAGTGTACTCTGAGCCTCTCGGTGGATGCTGCAGTGTACCCAAGAGCCTCTAGGTGGATGCTGCAGTGTACCCAAGAGCCTCTCGGTGGATGCTGCAGTGTACCCAAGAGCCTCTCGGTGGATGCTGCAGTGTACTCTGAGCCTCTCGGTGGATGCTGCAGTGTACCCAAGAGCCTCTAGGTGGATGCTGCAGTGTACCCAAGAGCCTCTCGGTGGATGCTGCAGTGTACCCAAGAGCCTCTCGGTGGATGCTGCAGTGTACCCAAGAGCCTCTCGGTGGATGCTGCAGTGTACCCAAGAGCCTCTCAATGGATGCTGCAGTGTACTCTGAGCCTCTCGGTGGATGCTGCAGTGTACCCAAGAGCCTCTAGGTGGATGCTGCAGTCTACCCAAGAGCCTCTCGGTGGATGCTGCAGTGTACTCTGAGCCTCTCGGTGGATGCTGCAGTCTACCCAAGAGCCCCTCGGTGGATGCTGCAGTGTACCCAAGAGCCTCTCGGTGGATGCTGCAGTGTACCCAAGAGCCTCTCGGTGGATGCTGCAGTGTACCCAAGAGCCTCTCGGTGGATGCTGCAGTGTACCCAAGAGCCTCTTGGTGGATGCTGCAGTGTACCCAAGAGCCTCTAGGTGGATGCTGCAGTGTACCCAAGAGCCTCTAGGTGGATGCTGCAGTCTACCCAAGAGCCTCTAGGTGGATGCTGCAGTGTACCCAAGAGCCTCTCGGTGGATGCTGCAGTCTACCCAAGAGCCTCTAGGTGGATGCTGCAGTGGACCCAAGTGGCGTCGGGAGCAACTGCTTGCATGCGCGTTACCACTCCACTATGTCTCCCTGTCATGGCTTTTGCTCCATCAGTACAGATACCAACATGAGCAGCAGCTACGTTTGGCTACATACAGACCATTAGTGGAAGTCCCGTGAGAGAGTAACAGGTTAATGTGATTGGATGTTAATTATTTGACTAGGCTTCCTGTATTTGACATTGTGTTGTTATTCCGCTGAACACTAGATGGTTTTATTTTAGGCAGTGAAACGAGGCTACTCAGGCGAGAAGAGAAGAAACAAATCCCAAATGTATAGCCCCGTTGGAAAATATAAATGGACTGTTTGAAAATGTGAATCACATTTTTTTGTTTGGCGTACCCTCGACGGCATTGTGCGTACCCCAGTTTGGGAATACCTGCTCTACAGAAACGACAGAGTCCATCCAAATCAGCTTGGCTCCTGGACTCCTGTCCACACATTTCAAGACTTCATTAAAACAATGACCTATCAATGACCCAAGACCAGCTCCGCTAATCCCTACCATTGTGACAATGAGGCGTCATGATCCTAGGAGCGTTGGCAAACACAATGTAAGTAACTTCATTTATGTGCCCCTAATTGCACCGAAAACATCTGTTTATCCTACAGCTATTGTAAGCAGTAATCATGCGCCTATAAACCAGAGTTACACTGTTAGTTACACTGTTAGCACTGAGGCGGTGTGCAATAGTAGGAAGACCACTTCCAGCTCCAATGTAAATAACATGAGTAAGTCTACCTCTGATAAGCTTCCCAGTAAAGCATTAAAAACAATCAAGCAACCCAGAAAAGTGCTAAAAAGAAATAGCCCATATGAACATACGCAGCCTGAGAAACAAGGTCAACATTTAAATTGGAACGCACATAGAAGAGGATAGCAACAGCGTCAGCGCCGGGTAACATAAGGACATACCACAATCAATGCAGCAGCGGGAAACTGACAAATATAGGAGAGGTAATGAAACAGGTGATTGAGTCCAGGTGAGGCCAATAATTTGCTGATGCACGTGCCGAGGGAAGCAGGTGTGCATAATGATGATGGCAGGAGAGCACAGTGCTGGGCAGAGAGAGGAATCAGGCGTGATACAAGAGTAGCTCAAATGGGGACATGTCTGTCCATAATAAAGCGCTGCTCTGCCTTCTTAACAACACTATCAACAAGACAGGTCCTAAAGGCCCTAGTTTCTACCTTCATAACAACACTATCAACAAGACAGGTCCTAAAGGCCCTAGTTTCTACCTTCTTAACAGCACTATCAACAAGACAGGTCCTAAAGGCCCTAGTTTCTACCTTCATAACAACACTATCAACAAGACAGGTCCTACAGGCCCTAGTTTCTACCTTCTTAACAACACTATCAACAAGACAGGTCCTAAAGGCCCTAGTTTCTACCTTCATAACAACACTATCAACAAGACAGGTCCTACAGGCCCTAGTTTCTACCTTCATAACAACACTATCAACAAGACAGGTCCTACAGGCCCTAGTTTCTACCTTCTTAACAACACTATCAACAAGGCAGGTCCTACAGGCCCTAGTTTCTACCTTCATAACAACACTATCAACAAGACAGGTCCTACAGGCCCTAGTTTCTACCTTCTTAACAACACTATCAACAAGGCAGGTCCTACAGGCCCTAGTTTCTACCTTCTTAACAACACTATCAACAAGGCAGGTCCTACAGGCCCTAGTTTCTACCTTCTTAACAACACTATCAACAAGGCAGGTCCTACAGGCCCTAGTTTCTACCTTCATAACAACACTATCAACAAGACAGGTCCTACAGGCCCTAGTTTCTACCTTCTTAACAACACTATCAACAAGGCAGGTCCTACAGGCCCTAGTTTCTACCTTCATAACAACACTATCAACAAGGCAGGTCCTACAGGCCCTAGTTTCTACCTTCTTAACAACACTATCAACAAGACAGGTCCTACAGGCCCTAGTTTCTACCTTCATAACAACACTATCAACAAGACAGGTCCTACAGGCCCTAGTTTCTACCTTCATAACAACACTATCAACAAGGCAGGTCCTACAGGCCCTAGTTTCTACCTTCATAACAACACTATCAACAAGACAGGTCCTACAGGCCCTAGTTTCTACCTTCATAACAACACTATCAACAAGACAGGTCCTACAGGCCCTAGTTTCTACCTTCATAACAACACTATCAACAAGGCAGGTCCTACAGGCCCTAGTTTCTACCTTCATAACAACACTATCAACAAGACAGGTCCTACAGGCCCTAGTTTCTACCTTCATAACAACACTATCAACAAGACAGGTCCTACAGGCCCTAGTTTCTACCTTCTTAACAGCACTATCAACAAGACAGGTCCTACAGGCCCTAGTTTCTACCTTCTTAACAACACCATCAACAAGGCAGGTCCTACAGGCTCTAGTTTCTACCTTCTTAACAACACTATCAACAAGGCAGGTCCTACAGGCCCTAGTTTCTACCTTCTTAACAACACTATCAACAAGGCAGGTCCTACAGGCCCTAGTTTCTACCTTCATAACAACACTATCAACAAGGCAGGTCCTACAGGCCCTAGTTTCTACCTTCATAACAACACTATCAACAAGGCAGGTCCTACAGGCCCTAGTTTCTACCTTCATAACAACACTATCAACAAGGCAGGTCCTACAGGCCCTAGTTTCTACCTTCATAACAACACTATCAACAAGACAGGTCCTACAGGCCCTAGTTTCTACCTTCATAACAACACTATCAACAAGACAGGTCCTACAGGCCCTAGTTTCTACCTTCTTAACAACACTATCAACAAGGCAGGTCCTACAGGCCCTAGTTTCTACCTTCTTAACAACACTATCAACAAGGCAGGTCCTACAGGCCCTAGTTTCTACCTTCTTAACAGCACTATCAACAAGGCAGGTCCTACAGGCCCTAGTTTCTACCTTCTTAACAGCACTATCAACAAGGCAGGTCCTACAGGCCCTAGTTTCTACCTTCTTAACAACACTATCAACAAGGCAGGTCCTACAGGCCCTAGTTTCTACCTTCATAACAACACTATCAACAAGACAGGTCCTACAGGCCCTAGTTTCTACCTTCATAACAACACTATCAACAAGGCAGGTCCTACAGGCCCTAGTTTCTACCTTCTTAACAACACTATCAACAAGACAGGTCCTACAGGCCCTAGTTTCTACCTTCATAACAACACTATCAACAAGGCAGGTCCTACAGGCCCTAGTTTCTACCTTCATAACAACACTATCAACAAGACAGGTCCTACAGGCCCTAGTTTCTACCTTCATAACAACACTATCAACAAGACAGGTCCTACAGGCCCTAGTTTCTACCTTCTTAACAACACTATCAACAAGGCAGGTCCTACAGGCCCTAGTTTCTACCTTCTTAACAACACTATCAACAAGGCAGGTCCTACAGGCCCTAGTTTCTACCTTCTTAACAGCACTATCAACAAGGCAGGTCCTACAGGCCCTAGTTTCTACCTTCTTAACAGCACTATCAACAAGGCAGGTCCTACAGGCCCTAGTTTCTACCTTCTTAACAACACTATCAACAAGGCAGGTCCTACAGGCCCTAGTTTCTACCTTCATAACAACACTATCAACAAGGCAGGTCCTACAGGCCCTAGTTTCTACCTTCATAACAACACTATCAACAAGACAGGTCCTACAGGCCCTAGTTTCTACCTTCTTAACAACACTATCAACAAGGCAGGTCCTACAGGCCCTAGTTTCTACCTTCATAACAACACTATCAACAAGACAGGTCCTACAGGCCCTAGTTTCTACCTTCTTAACAACACTATCAACAAGGCAGGTCCTACAGGCCCTAGTTTCTACCTTCATAACAACACTATCAACAAGGCAGGTCCTACAGGCCCTAGTTTCTACCTTCATAACAACACTATCAACAAGGCAGGTCCTACAGGCCCTAGTTTCTACCTTCATAACAACACTATCAACAAGGCAGGTCCTACGCCCTAGTTTCTACCCTCTTAACAACACTATCAACAGGGCAGGTCCTACGGGCCCTAATTCCTACCTTCTTAACAACACTAGCAACAAGGCAGGTCCTACGGGCCCTAGTTCCTACCTTCTTAACAACACTAGCAACAAGGCAGGTCCTACGGGCCCTAGTTCCTACCTTCTTAACAACACTAGCAACAAGGCAGGTCCTACGGGCCCTAGTTCCTACCTTCTTAACAACACTAGCAACAAGGCAGGTCCTTACAGGCCTTGTTGCCCCCTGGACTGTTTGCAGTTATAGGTAACCAGATCGTGACTTACAACTAAGTTACTAAGTCTTTGACAACACTGTGTTGTTATGTTGGTGATTTTAAAACTCAGGCTTCCTACCCTTTAAAAATATGACTTCCCACTATTGGCTCACACATAAACAGTTCAGAACCATGGACAGCAGCACCCTGGTCAGGCAGTGGGGAAATTAATTATTAAACGGAAACAAATATCAGAAAGATACCAGCTTAGTAAAGGCAGAAAATAGTTTCCAAAAACAAATGTGTATCATCTGCCTCTCCTCCACGTCTAAGAACCATAAACAAAGACATGTATTTGATTCTTTGTATTTATCTACAAGTCTATGTATGATCCAGTCTGATGGTCGTGGCAACTCGTGTTGTGTGTCTTTTGCTTATCACATGCCATCTTGAGCAGTTCCCTTATCCTTCTCCTTCCTCCACCGAGGGCGGTCGGTTCTGACGACTCCCTCTCCCCGCTCCGCAATTCCTCATACCAACGAGCAAGGCAGCCAAGATGGACATTGTGAATCAGGTAGGGGCTCTGAACATCTAGAAAAATAACTGACATCTACTCTGTTTAAATTCCAACTGTTACACGTATGATGAATAGGCGGTGAGGGGCGTTCCTAGATCCTTATCTGGGATATTAGATTTGTCTGGTAAAACCGAGGAAAGCCCCGTTGTGATGCGCCGCGATTTGTTGAATGATATACCTGACATCTATGATTACTGAGGGGATGGATGGTTATGCATGTCTGTGTTAAATCAGGGGGAAAATGTATCTTGTGATTATGCCGGTTAAATTATTAGAAGACAACATATTTCCCCCTCAACAAAATATTTTATGACAAATACACCCATTCGTGGTCTATGAAAGATGGTGATATGAGCTGTTTGCCCATAATATAAATGTACGCACAAATGTGGACCATATAAATTATGGAACGAAATATGTTTGTTTATCCATGGTCCAAATATGTATTGGCTCATACGGGTGAAAAAAACAACATATTTTTCTGCAATCCTGGAATTACACGATCTTCTGATAAAGCGGGTCTGGTATAGGCTCTGTGCAGTTGTCATTTCTGAGATTGCGTTGTAAAATGTCAGCTCAATTTCATTCCCTATATTAATAGTGATCCATGGATAGCATCACCGGGGAAGACAAGACAGAAAATAAAAGCCCATTTTACAACCTATGTGTTGTGATAATTGCGTTGTTTGCTCTATAACCTGTTAGTTCATATGCCTTGATGTAACAGTACTCTTCTTGCGTTGTGTACAATCAGTCATCGACACGGAACTCCAACATGTAGCACCAGTCATATAGATTTATTCTGTTAGGAACGGCACAAAATTGCACGTCATGCAATGCACGTCTCACCATCCAACGCTGCACTCACGCACGCTGGTTTGGTGCTTGTTCACTGGTAAAACTCACCCTACTTATATCAGATATACATTAGAATTGCAATTAAACAAGTAACACAAAAGTTATCGTTTATCTGTGAAGAGCCTCAGCCAGAGAAATCATCCATTTCGATAATAAAACGTTATAGTGGCGCCCTCTTGTGGCGAAATGCGATATCGCCATAAACTGCACCAGCAACGTCTTATCTGATTCTTCAACAGCAACCACGGCGAAGTTCTGAAATGGAAATCCAGCGAAGGATGATCCGATCCAGAAGAACGGTCACGGCACCACTGTAACAGTATAACTTTAGACCGTCCCCTCGCCCATACCCAGGCGCGAACCAGGGACCCTCTGCACATATCAACAACAGTCACCCACGAAGCATCGTTACCCATCGCTCCACAAAAGCAAAGCAAAGGGGAACCACTACTTCAAGGTCTCAGAGCAAGTGACGTCACCGATTGAAACACTATTTAGCGCGCACCGCTAACTAAGCTAGCAGTTTCACATCCGTTACACTGACACCCTGATATATACTGTAGGCCTAAAGGCAGAGACAATAAGAAGACACAGTGGCAGGATAAATTCAACCACATCTTTGTGTCATCACAAAACCCTGAAGTCCTGAAAGCATATTGTATGTAAGAAACAGTTCCATGACCTACAGCCACTTAATGTTTATGACGTGTTCGGACTACTAAAATTAGATTAGAACGACAGAGAGTTACCACAAGTCAGAAACAGGAGCTGCCTCCACTATTTCATCACTATTTCAACTTTTAACATGTCAACATCATCAAATGACTTATGCTTATTCTAACGCAGGGACAACTAAAAGATAGCAAAAACTATTTAGCCCAATCAAGGTCAGCTAAATAGGACGTGACTGTCCATGGTTCTGATTTCTCTGTGTGTGTGTGTGTGTGTGTGTGTGTGTGTGTGTGTGTGTGTGTGTGTGTGTGTGTGTGTGTGTGTGTGTGTGAGTGTGTGTGTGTGTGTGTGTGTGTGTGTGTGTGAGTGTGTGTGTGTGTGTGTGTGTGTGTGTGTGTGTGTGAGTGTGTGTGTGTGTGAGTGTGTGTGTGTGTGCGTGTGTGTGTGTGTGTGCGTGCGTGCGTGCGTGCGTTTGTGTAAGTAGAAAAACATGTTGACCCACCCTACTTGTAGAGAAACACCAATGACATCCTCCTCTCTTTCATGTTGACGAAACAGTCTATGACTCTGTCATACAGTACAGGCTTTTATCTTTTGTTGTCCTAGGCTACCAGGCTAAAATGCTTGCTCGCTAGTTTTACTTCCTTTCAAGAGCAACGTTATCTAGATAACATTATCCTTCTACATCTAGCTACATGTTGAACTTCCATCCATCTCAGGCCAGGGGCACAACAATGTATGAATGAATGTTTAGATCAGAATCACAGTTAAAAGCATTGGACATTACTGAGAATTAAAGGGAAACTCCATCCAAAACTATATTTTGGTTATTAGTCCATTGATGTCATATAGTCCCACATTTGTTTTCCTTGTCGGCAGTCAAGTTTGCAAGATGTGTAACTTTAGTAATACAGAAATGATCCTGCTTGATGTATTCTCATCATATGAAGTGGTGTTTCCATACTAGATGATTTCTGTATTTTCAAAGTTACATATCTTGAAAGTTTCAGGGTGGAATATTCTTTTAAGTAAAACCACAAGTCCAAATTTTAGCTAGCTAGCTAGCCACCGGAGGACAACAGCACAATGAGATGCAACAATTCGAGTTGTTTCTGTCAATGACATATTGCTCTCAATGCGATGTGATAGGAGTGAAGCCAAATCCAAGCTGGCTTCCCTTGATACGTTTATTTGGTGCGCCAGAACCATTCACAGTTGAGCTTACTCAGTTTAGCTCAATGCTGATTGGCTATTATTTTTAATCAAGGGAGGCCAAAATGCTCTCTGACTTCTCTTGCACTCAATACTATGGGCAGCAACAATGTCATACTCTTTTTGACCAGACGGCATCAGATAGACGGCCTTCACACATATAGAGACAGAGGCGCTGTTTCGCTCACACAGATGCTTTCTCCGGGGAGATGCTGTACATTCTGCTTCTTGCGAATTGAAGGAAAATGATTAAACACAGAGAGACGAAAGATACAAGCAAACATGATTTGTGTGGGGGGCGGGGGGGACGGACAACAATGAATACACGGCACTGCCCTATACATGGCTCCTATACATGCCTCCTATACATGGCTCCTATACATGGCTCCTATACATGGCTCCTATACATGGCTCCTATACCTGGCTCCTATGCATGGCTCCTATACATGGCTCCTATACATGCCTCCTATACATGCCTCCTATACATGGCTCCTATACATGGCTCCTATACATGGCTCCTATACATGCCTCCTATACATGGCTCCTATACATGGCTCCTATACATGGCTCCTATACATGGCTCCTATACATGGCCTCTATACATGGCTCCTATACATGCCTCCTATACATGCCTCCTATACATGCCTCCTATACATGGCTCCTATACATGGCTCCTATACATGGCTCCTATGCATGGCCCCTATACATGACTCCTATACATGGCTCCTATACATGGCTCCTATACCTGGCTCCTATGCATGGCTCCTATACATGGCTCCTATACATGCATGGCTCCTATGCATGGCTCCTATGCATGGCTCCTATACATGGCTCCTATACATGGCTCCTATACATGCCTCCTATACATGGCTCCTATACATGGCTCCTATACATGGCTCCTATACATGGCTCCTATACATGGCCTCTATACATGGCTCCTATACATGCCTCCTATACATGCCTCCTATACATGCCTCCTATACATGGCTCCTATACATGGCTCCTATGCATGGCCCCTATACATGACTCCTATGCATGGCTCCTATACATGGCTCCTATGCATGGCTCCTATGCATGGCTCCTATACATGGCTCCCCATGCATGGCTCCTATGCATGGCTCCTATGCATGGCTCCAATACATGGCTCCTATACATGGCTCCTATACATGGCTCCTATACATGGCTCCTATACATGGCTCCTATGCATGGCTCCTATACATGGCTCCTATGCATGGCTCCTATACATGGCTCCTATGCATGGCTCCTATACATGGCTCCTATACATGGCTCCTATGCATGGCTCCTATGCATGGCTCCTATACATGGCTCCTATACATAGCTCCTATGCATGGCTCCTATACATGGCTCCTATACATGGCTCCTATACATGCCTCCTATACATGGCTCCTATACATGGCTCCTATAAATGGCTCCTATACATGGCTCCTATACATGCCTCCTATACATGGCCTCTATACATGGCTCCTATACATGCCTCCTATACATGCCTCCTATACATGCCTCCTATACATGGCTCCTATACATGCCTCCTATACATGGCTCCTATGCATGGCTCCTATACATGGCTCCTATACATGGCTCCTATGCATGGCTCCTATACATGGCTCCTATGCATGGCTCCTATGCATGGCTCCTATACATGGCTCCTATACATGGCTCCTATGCATGGCTCCTATACATGGCTCCTATACATGGCTCCTATACATGCCTCCTATACATGGCTCCTATACATGGCTCCTATACATGGCTCCTATACATGGCTCCTATACATGCCTCCTATACATGGCCTCTATACATGGCTCCTATACATGCCTCCTATACATGCCTCCTATACATGCCTCCTATACATGGCTCCTATACATGGCTCCTATACATGCCTCCTATACATGGCTCCTATGCATGGCTCCTATACATGGCTCCTATACATGGCTCCTATACATGGCTCCTATACATGGCTCCTATACCTGGCTCCTATACATGGCTCCTATACATGGCTCCTATGCATGGCTCCTATACATGGCTCCTATACATGGCTCCTATACATGGCTCCTATGCATGGCTCCTATGCATGGCTCCTATGCATGGCTCCTATACATGGCTCCTATGCATGGCTCCTATAAATGGCTCCTATACATGGCTCCTATACATGGCTCCTATACATGGCTCCTATACATGGCTTCTATACATGGCTCCTATGCATGGCTCCTATGCATGGCTCCCATACATGGCTCCTATGCATGGCTACTATACATGGCTCCTATACATGGCTCCTATACATGGCTCCTATACATGCCTCCTATACATGGCTCCTATACATGGCTCCTATGCATGGCTCCTATACATGGCTCCTATACATGACTCCTATACATGGCTCCTATACATGACTCCTATACATGGCTCCTATACATGGCTCCTATATATGGCTCCTATGCATGGCTCCTATACATGGCTCCTATATATGGCTCATATGCATGGCTCCTATACATGGCTCCTATATATGGCTCCTATGCATGGCTCCTATACATGGCCAATAGGGAAATATAATCACACCCCAAGCCGACCCCAACAGACACTAAATGAAACAGTACATGGCAGACCATCCAGAACTGACTCTGCCAGATGCAGCAGTCTTGTAATTGCGAACACGGGGCGCTGCCTAGTGACTCCCCCCTGTCTCATCACCCTGTGTGATATACGAGCAGCAGTGCCTAGTGACCCTCCCCTGTCCCATCACCATGTGTGTTATACTAGCAGCAGTACCTAGTGACCCTCCCCTGTCCCATCACCCTGTGTGTTATACTAGCAGCAGTACCTAGTGACTCTCCCCTGTCTCATCACCCTGTGTGTTATACTAGTAGCAGTACCTAGTGACAGGGGAGAGTCACTAGGTACTGCTGCTAGTATAACACACAGGGTGATGAGACAGGGGAGGGTCACTAGGTACTGCTGCAAATAAAAGTGAAAAGGGAAACAACTCAGAGGAGAGGGACCCGCAGGACTTCCGGGGCGAGGGACGCATTTGGACGCAAGCTCAACTTCGAGTCCCATGTGGTTTAGAGACCCGGTCTGAGACGACATATACCTTTCTAGAAACAGCACAACCAGGGTCCCCGGTGAGCTCCCTACAATTCCCAAATGACACGCAGGGACACCTTCCAGGGATAGTTTAACATGAGGAATGTCCTCCCCTGCTTCACAAGCTCCTGTAAGGATGTCCCTCACAGAGAACTGAAAAGGAACGAGTCCTTTATCTTGGCACCAGAGCGCTTGCCACTTATCCCCAAACAGCCCAGTCACGGAGGGAGAACTTCCAGGCTGAATTCTAGCAAAAACATTCAGAGGTAAATCTCTAGCTATCTGATTGGCCCTCCCAGGGGCCAGGCCCATAGGAAACAAATCTCCGTCATCGCTTGCATAAACCTGCCTGTGCACCTGGGCCAACAGGGCCCTTCTAGCCACTCACCTGGACACATCTCGCAGCCTACGCTGGTAGCTTCAGGTGTCCCTGTCAAGGCTACTGGCCATGGCCCAGTGGAGGGACCCGCTGCTATTGTCAGGGGGCTGCCATGGGCTTAGTTGTATTAGAAAGGAAAATTGATTCGGGGGGTATGGACACTGGTGCAGAGCGCACTGCATTTCAATTACACGAATCTCCTAACGGTATATCTGGCGCTCGGGAGTTTCCCCCTGCTTTTCTCGAGCCAGCTTGTGCTGGTCAGAACCGACGTTATGGCTCTTGCGTGGCGGTAGGTGGATACCTTCTTGCCGTCATCAAGGCCAGAATAACCTTTTGAAGAAAATAAGTGTTTCCATTAGTATTGAACAGGAACATGAAGGCTATCAAATCTGTCAAATACTGTAACAACTGTGTAGTTTATGCTTTGGAAGTAGGACCCCATTATTTTGTTGGGATCCCAGATCAAAAGGACCCCATTATTTTGTTGGGATCCCAGATCAATAGGACCCCATTATTTTGTTGGGATCCCAGATCAATAGGACCCCATTATTTTGTTGGGATCCCAGATCAATAGGACCCCATTATTTTGTTGGGATCCCAGATCAATAGGACCCCATTATTTTGTTGGGATCCCAGATCAATAGGACCCCATTATTTTGTTGGGATCCCAGATCAATAGGACCCCATTATTTTGTTGGGATCCCAGATCAATAGGACCCCATTATTTTGTTGGGATCCCAGATCAATAGGACCCCATTATTTTGTTGGGATCCCAGATCAATAGGACCCCATTATTTTGTTGGGATCCCAGATCAATAGGACCCCATTATTTTGTTGGGATCCCAGATCAATAGGACCCCATTATTTTGTTGGGATCCCAGATACATTTTAAGTGAGGCATACCATTACAACGTCTATATTGGTATCATTTTCACATCATATGGATATAAAAAGATGCTAGCTACATGTCAGGCTAATCTGGTGTTATATGCCTGTTGACAAATGCTAGCTACATGTCAGGCTAGTCTGGTGTTATATGCCTGTTGACAAATGCTAGCTACATGTCAGGCTAGTCTGGTGTTATATGCCTGTTGACAAATGCTAGCTACATGTCAGGCTAGTCTGGTGTTATATGCCTGTTGACAAATGCTAGCTACATGTCAGGCTAATCTGGTGTTATATGCCTGTTGACAAATGCTAGCTACATGTCAGGCTAGTCTGGTGTTATATGCTTGTTGACAAATGCTAGCTACATGTCAGGCTAGTCTGGTGTTATATGCCTGTTGACAAATGCTAGCTACATGTCAGGCTAGTCTGGTGTTATATGCCTGTTGACAAATGCTAGCTACATGTCAGGCTAGTCTGGTGTTATATGCCTGTTGACAAATGCTAGCTACATGTCAGGCTAGTCTGGTGTTATATGCCTGTTGACAAATGCTAGCTACATGTCAGGCTAATCTGGTGTTATATGCCTGTTGACAAATGCTAGCTACATGTCAGGCTAGTCTGGTGTTATATGCCTGTTGACAAATGCTAGCTACATGTCAGGCCAGTCTGGTGTTATATGCCTGTTGACAAATGCTAGCTACATGTCAGGCTAGTCTGGTGTTATATGCCTGTTGACAAATGTCGCAAAGCATATAACACCAGACTGGCCTGACATGTAGCTAGCATTTGTCAACAGGCATATAACACCAGATTAGCCTGACATGTAGCTAGCATTTGTCAACAGGCATATAACACCAGACTAGCCTGACATGTAGCTAGCATTTGTCAACAAGCATATAACACCAGATTAGCCTGACATGTAGCTAGCATTTGTAAACAGGCATATAACACCAGATTAGCCTGACATGTAGCTAGCATTTGTAAACAGGCATATAACACCAGATTAGCCTGACATGTAGCTAGCATTTGTCAACAGGCATATAACACCGGATCCGGAAGTTCAAACGTCATCGCTAGCTAGTCAAAAAGAGTGCCTCGGCCCCTCTTGCTTGGTAAGCTACTCTGGCTCCCCCAAGTTCAAATCCCCGAGCTGACAAGGTACAAAATCTGTCGTTCTGCCCTTGAACAGGCAGTTAACCCACTGTTCCTAGGCCGTCATTGAAAATAAGAATTTGTTCTTAACTGACTTGCCTGGTAAAATAAAGGTAAAAAAATATATATATATATACTACACAAGGCTCCTCTTGTTTGGTAAGCTACTCTGGCTCCCCCTAGTGGATATACACTACACAAGGCCCCTCTTGTTTGGTAAGCTACTCTGGCTCCCCCTAGTGGATATACACTACACAAGGCCCCTCTTGTTTGGTAAGCTACTCTGGCTCCCCCTAGTGGATATACAAAACACAAGGCCCCTCTTGCTTTGTAAGCTACTCTCCCCCTAGTGGATATACACTATACAAGGCCCCTCTTGCTTTGTAAGCTACTCTCCCCCTAGTGGAAAAGGTATGCATTAGAACGCAATATGGCCTCCATCTCCACTCTGACCCTCTGACACTCTGACCGGTTGCTAATATGTTGTAATGATAATAGCCATTTCATTAGTACCATGTCTTTACTGTGGATGATGATATGAGTGATTATATCATCTCAGGAAAATAATTAATATGATGGTAAATAAATCATCACAGGAAAACAATGATTACCTGTGTGTGAAAGCGGTGTGCTTTATGTAGGATATACCATATAATCAGTCTGTAGAAACACCAGAGTCATTCAGCCTAGAAAGATATACTGTATATACATACAGAGCGTTCGGAAAGTATTCAGGCCCCTTGACTTTTTCCACATCTTTTTACGTTACAGCCTTATTCTAAAATGGATTAAATAAAACATGTTCCTCATCAATCTACCCACAATACCCCATAATGACATCACAATACCCCATAATGACATCACAATACCCCATAATGACATCACAATACCCCATAATGACATCACAATACCCCATAATGACATCACAATACCCCATAATGACAAAGAGAAACTTTAAAACAAAAAAGTCGTATTTACTGTTGATAGGATGATGGGTCTGTTGATAGGATGATGGGTCTGTTGATAGGATGATGGGTCTGTTGATAGGATGATGGGTCTGTTGATAGGATGATGGGTCTGTTGATAGGATGATGGGTCTGTTGATAGGATGATGGGTCTGTTGATAGGATGATGGGTCTGTTGATAGGATGATGGGTCTGTTGATAGGATGATGGGTCTGTTGATAGGATGATGGGTCTGTTGATAGGATGATGGGTCTGTTGATAGGATGATGGGTCTGTTGATAGGATGATGGGTCTGTTGATAGGATGATGGGTCTGTTGATATGAGGATGGGTCTGTTGATAGGATGATGGGTCTGTTGATAGGATGATGGGTCTGTTGATAGGATGATGGGTCTGTTGATAGGATGATGGGTCTGTTGATAGGATGATGGGTCTGTTGATAGGATGATGGGTCTGTTGATATGATGATGATGGGTCTGTTGATATGATGATGGGTCTGTTGATATGAGGATGGGTCTGTTGATAGGATGATGGGTCTGTTGATAGGATGATGGGTCTGTTGATATGAGGATGGGTCTGTTGATATGATGATGGGTCTGTTGATAGGATGATGGGTCTGTTGATAGGATGATGGGTCTGTTGATAGGATGATGGGTCTGTTGATAGGATGATGATGGGTCTGTTGATATGATGATGGGTCTGTTGATATGAGGATGGGTCTGTTGATATGATGATGGGTCTGTTGATAGGATGATGGGTCTGTTGATATGAGGATGGGTCTGTTGATATGAGGATGATGGGTCTGTTGATAGGATGATGGGTCTGTTGATATTTTTTTTATTTATTTTTATTTTACCTTTATTTAACCAGGTAGGCAAGTTGAGAACAAGTTCTCATTTACAATTGCGACCTGGCCAAGATAAAGCAAAGCAGTTCGACAGATAAAACGACACAGAGTTACACATGGAGTAAAAACAAACATACAGTCAATAATGCAGTATAAACAAGTCTATATACAATGTGAGCAAATGAGGTGAGAAGGGAGGTAAAGGCAAAAAAAGGCCATGATGGCAAAGTAAATACAATATAGCAAGTAAAATACTGGAATGGTAGTTTTGCAATGGAAGAATGTGCAAAGTAGAAATAAAAAAATAATGGGGTGCAAAGGAGCAAAATAAATAAATAAATAAAAATTAAATACAGTTGGGAAAGAGGTAGTTGTTTGGGCTAAATTTTAGGTGGGCTATGTACAGGTGCAGTAATCTGTGAGCTGCTCTGACAGTTGGTGCTTAAAGCTAGTGAGGGAGATAAGTGTTTCCAGTTTCAGAGATTTTTGTAGTTCGTTCCAGTCATTGGCAGCAGAGAACTGGAAGGAGAGGCGGCCAAAGAAAGAATTGGTCTTGGGGGTGACTAGAGAGATATACCTGCTGGAGCGTGTGCTACAGGTGGGAGATGCTATGGTGACCAGCGAGCTGAGATAAGGGGGGACTTTACCTAGCAGGGTCATGTAGATGACATGGAGCCAGTGGGTTTGGCGACGAGTATGAAGCGAGGGCCAGCCAACGAGAGCGTACAGGTCGCAATGGTGGGTAGTATATGGGGCTTTGGTGATAAAACGGATTGCACTGTGATAGACTGCATCCAATTTGTTGAGTAGGGTATTGGAGGCTATTTTGTAAATGACATCGCCAAAGTCGAGGATTGGTAGGATGGTCAGTTTTACAAGGGTATGTTTGGCAGCATGAGTGAAGGATGCTTTGTTGCGAAATAGGAAGCCAATTCTAGATTTAACTTTGGATTGGAGATGTTTGATATGGGTCTGGAAGGAGAGTTTACAGTCTAACCAGACACCTAAGTATTTGTAGTTGTCCACGTATTCTAAGTCAGAGCCGTCCAGAGTAGTGATGTTGGACAGGCGGGTAGGTGCAGGTAGCGATCGGTTGAAGAGCATGCATTTAGTTTTACTTGTATTTAAGAGCAATTGGAGGCCACGGAAGGAGAGTTGTATGGCATTGAAGCTTGCCTGGAGGGTTGTTAACACAGTGTCCAAAGAAGGGCCGGAAGTATACAGAATGGTGTCGTCTGCGTAGAGGTGGATCAGGGACTCACCAGCAGCAAGAGCGACCTCATTGATGTATACAGAGAAGAGAGTCGGTCCAAGAATTGAACCCTGTGGCACCCCCATAGAGACTGCCAGAGGTCCGGACAGCAGACCCTCCGACTTGACACACTGAACTCTATCAGAGAAGTAGTTGGTGAACCAGGCGAGGCAATCATTTGAGAAACCAAGGCTGTCGAGTCTGCCGATGAGGATATGGTGATTGACAGAGTCGAAAGCCTTGGCCAGATCAATGAATACGGCTGCACAGTAATGTTTCTTATCGATGGCGGTTAAGATATCGTTTAGGACCTTGAGCGTGGCTGAGGTGCACCCATGACCAGCTCTGAAACCAGATTGCATAGCAGAGAAGGTATGGTGAGATTCGAAATGGTCGGTAATCTGTTTGTTGACTTGGCTTTCGAAGACCTTAGAAAGGCACGGTAGGATAGATATAGGTCTGTAGCAGTTTGGGTCAAGAGTGTCCCCCCCTTTGAAGAGGGGGATGACCGCAGCTGCTTTCCAATCTTTGGGAATCTCAGACGACACGAAAGAGAGGTTGAACAGGCTAGTAATAGGGGTGGCAACAATTTCAGCAGATAATTTTAGAAAGAAAGGGTCCAGATTGTCTAGCCCGGCTGATTTGTAGGGGTCCAGATTTTGCAGCTCTTTCAGAACATCAGCTGAATGGATTTGGGAGAAGGAGAAATGGGGAAGGCTTGGGCGAGTTGCTGTTGGGGGTGCAGTGCTGTTGTCCGGGGTAGGAGTAGCCAGGTGGAAAGCATGGCCAGCCGTAGAAAAATGCTTATTGAAATTCTCAATTATGGTGGATTTATCAGTGGTGACAGTGTTTCCTATCTTCAGTGCAGTGGGCAGCTGGGAGGAGGTGTTCTTATTCTCCATGGACTTTACAGTGTCCCAGAACTTTTTTGAGTTAGTGTTGCAGGAAGCAAATTTCTGCTTGAAAAAGCTAGCCTTGGCTTTTCTAACTGCCTGTGTATAATGATTTCTAGCTTCCCTGAACAGCTGCATATCACGGGGGCTGTTCGATGCTAATGCAGAACGCCATAGGATGTTTTTGTGTTGGTTAAGGGCAGTCAGGTCTGGGGAGAACCAAGGGCTATATCTGTTCCTGGTTCTAAATTTCTTGAATGGGGCATGTTTATTTAAGATGGTTAGGAAGGCATTTTTAAAAAATATCCAGGCA
>NC_034197.2:43182901-43245401 GCF_002021735.2 Oncorhynchus kisutch | reverse complement strand
AATAAAACAATATATGGATGAGGTAGATTGGGTCGGCTATTTACAGATGGACTATGTACAGGTACAGCGATCGGTAAGCTGCTCAGATAGCTGATGCTTAAAGTTAGTGAGGGAAATATAAGTCTCCAGCTTCAGTAATTCTTGCAATTCGTTCCAGCCATTGGCAGCAGAGAACTGGAAGGAAAGGCGGCCAAAGAGGTGTTGGCTTTGTGGATGACCAGCGCAATATACCTGCTGGAGCACGTGCTACGGGTGGGTCTTGTTATAGTGACCAGTGAGCTGAAATAAGGCGGAGCTTTACCTAGCAAAGACTTATAGATGACCTGGAGCCAGTGGGTCTGGCGACGAATATGTAGTGAGGGCCAGCCGATGAGAGCATACAGGTCGCAGTGGTGGGTGGTATATGGGGCTTTGGTGACAAAATGGATGGCACTGTGATAGACTGCATCCAGTTTGCTGAGTAGAGTGTTGGAGGCTATTTTGTAAATGACATCGCCGAAGTCGAGGATTGGTAGGATAGTCAGTTTTACGAGGGTATGTTTGGCAGCGTGAGTGAAGGATGCTTTGTTGCGAAATAGGAAGCCGATTCTGGATTTAATTTTGGATTGGAGATGCCTAATATGAGTCTGGAAGGAGAGTTTACAGTCTAGCCAGACACCTAGGTATTTGTAGTTGTCCACATATTCTAAGTCAGAACTGTCCAGAGTAGTGATGCTGGTCGGGCGGGCAGCTGCGGGCAGCGATTGGTTGAAGTGCATGCATTTAGTTTTACTCTTATTTAAGAGCAGGTGGAGGCCACGGAAGGAGTGTTGTATGGCATTGAAGCTTGTTTGGAAGTTAGTTAACACAGTGTCCAAAGAACGGCCAGATGTGTACAGAATGATGTCGTCTGCGTAGAGGTGGATCAAGGAATCACCCGCAGGAAGAGCGACATCATTGATGTATACAGAGAAGAGAGTCGGCCCGATAATTGTTGGTCCGGACAACAGGCCCTCCGATTTGACACACTGAACTCTATCTGAGAAGTAGTTGGTGATCCAGGCAAGGCAGTCATTTGAGAAACCAAGGCTGTTGAGTCTGCCGATAAGAATAAGGTGATTGACAGAGTCAAAAGCCTTGACCAGGTCGATGAAGAAGGCTGCACAGTATTGTCTTTTATCGATGGTGGTTATGATACCGTTTAGGACCTTGAGCGTGGCTGAGGTACACCCGTGACCAGCTCCAAAACCAGATTGCACAGCGGAGAAGGTACGGTGGGATTCGAAATGGTCAGTGATCTGTTTTATAACTTGGCTTTTGAAGACTTTAGAAAGACGGGCTAGGATAGATATAGGTCGGTAACAGTTTGGGTCTAAAGTGTCCCCCCTTTGAAGAGGGGGACGACCGCGGCAGCTTTCCCATTCAAGAGCCCCTAGTCCCACTCAACATGCCTCAGATACCTCTTTTGTACCACCTCCCACACATGCGGTGACCTCACCCAGCATAACTACTGCCTCCAGAGATGCAACCTCTCTTATCGCCACTCAATGCCTAGGTTTACCTCCACTGTACCTGCACCCCACCATACCCCTGTCTGTACATTATGCTCTGAATCGATTCTACCATGTCCAGAAATCTGCTCCTCTTATTCTCTGCCCCAACGCACTAGACAACCAGTTTCGATAGCCTTTAGCCATACCCTCATCCTACTCCTCCTCTGTTCCTCGGGTGATGTAGAGGTTAACCCAGGCCCTGTGTGTCTCCAGGCGCTCTCATTTGTTGACTTCTGTAACCATAAAAGCCTTCGGTTCACGCATGTTAACATCAGAAGCCTCCTCCCTAAGTTTGTTTTACTCACTGCTTTAGCACACTCTGCCAACCCTGATGTCCTTGCCGTGTCTGAATCCTGGCTTAGGAAGACCACCAAATATTCTGAGATTTCCATCCCCAACTACAACATTTTCGGTCAAGATATAACTGCTAAAGGGGGAGGAGTTGCAATCTACTGCAGAGATGGCCTGCAAAGTTCTGTCATACTTTTCAGGTCTATGCCGAAACAGTTTGAGCTTCTATTTAAAAGCTACTTCACCGACGTCCGACAAAGGCCGATTGAGGACACATCAGACGGTGTTACGTTGGCAGACTAGTCGTGACGGATCGGCAGGGCTCCGTGTCGACAAAGGGTCCAGGCCAATTGGCAAAAGAGGTATTGTAGCTGGAGTCATTTTGTTTGCTAGCCGGGAGATGCGCCTGGCTCGAGGCTAACTGGTGCTAGCTTCGGAAAAGGGTGTTAGCCACTATAGCCACTCGGTAGCAGCTAGCTAGCAGCGATGATCCGATGGAAAGGTCCAGAGCTTACGGCAGGAATCCGGTGATGTAGTGGCTTCTAGTCGTCTTAGTGAAGACTCCGGGAGGCATCAGCTGCGTAGGCAAGTGTTCATAGGGTCCACTGAGCAGGCTGGGAGATGGGCCTGGCTGAAGGCTAGTTCGGGGCAGGGCCACTCGGTAGCAGCTAGCTAGCTCCGATGATCATGAGTAATGGTCCAGCGCTTACGGCAGGAATCTGGTGATGAAGTGGAGAAAAGCAGTCCGGTTGATATCGCTCTGTGCAGACTGGCGGGTATTATCCAGGCTAAAAGCGGCTGGTGTCTGAGCTAAAGGTAAAGGCCGCTAACAGTGGCTAACAATGACTAAATAGCTAGTAGCTAGTATCTGGTTAGCATCTGGTGGCTAGCTTCTGATGGAGGTTCTAGCTATAAGGTCTAAAAATAGCACACCCATATCACATTGGGTGAGGCGGGTTGCCGGAAGGTATATTTAATATTTAATTTTAAAATGTAAAAGATATAGAAAAATATTGAAATATATACAAAAAAAGACAACATAAAAACTATATTTACACAGGACAACGACAAAACACGTCTGCACTGCTACGCCATCTTGGATTGTACGTTACACCGAGGCCTATACTCTGGAGCGGGATCGATTTGGAGGTGGATGGTCCGTCATGGTCTGGGGCGGTGTGTTACAGCATCATCACACTGAACTTGTTGTCATTGCAGGCAATCTCAACGCTGTGCGTTACAGGGAAGACATCCTCCTCCCTCATGTGGTACCCTTCCTGCAGGCTCATCCTGACATGACCCTCCAGCATGACAATGCCACCAGCCATACTGCTCGTTCTGTGCGCGATTTCCTGCAAGACAGGAATGTCAGTGTTCTGCCATGGACAGAGAAGAGCCCGGATCTCAATCCCATTGAGCACGTCAGAGACCTGTTGGATCGGAGGGTGAGGGCTAGGGCCATCCCCCCCAGAAATGTCAGGGAACTTGCAGGTGCCTTGGTGGAAGAGTGGGGTAACATCTCACAGCAAGAACTGGCAAATCTGGTGCATTCCATGAGGAAGAGATGAAGTACTTAATGCAGCTGGTGGCCACACCAGATACTGACTGTTACTTTTGATTTTGACCCCCCCTTTGTTCAGGGACACATTATTCCATTTCTGTTAGTCACATGTCTGTGGAACGTGTTCAGTTTATGTCCCAGTTGTTGAATCTTGTTATGTTCATACAAACATTTACACATGTTAAAGTTTGCTGAAAATAAACGCAGTTGACAGTGAGAGGACGTTTCTTTTTTTTGCTGAGTCAAAGTGAAAGAGACAGTTGTATTTGTGAAGGTCTGTTTTTTTGTGTTGTGTTGTGTGGTGTGTTGAGCCCTTGTTTGCGAGTTGTATTGTCAATTAGTCAACCATAACTTTCAAATGAATTGAAGTGTGTTGAACTTGGAGAGTGTTAACTTGGCTTTGACACTGCACATATCAGTCCCTCAGTGTCTCTGAGTGTTGACATCATACTGTTATTCTTTATTCTCCTGGCCCTGTGTTTTTCTTCTCTTCCCCTCTCCTATCCTCTTCTATCCTCTTCTTCTCTCTCCTCTCCTCTTCTTCTCTCTCCTCCTATCCTCTTCTTCTCTCTTCTCTTCCCTCCTATCCTCTCTTCTCTCTTCTCCTCTCCTCTTCTTCTCTCGTCTCTTCTCTCCTATCCTCTTCTTCTTCTCTCTTCTCTCCTCTTCTTCTCTCTTCTCTTCCATCCTCTCCTATCCTCCTCTTCTCTCTTCTCTCCTCTCCTATCCTCTTCTTCTCTATTCTCTATTCTCTTCCCTCCTCCTCTCCTATTCTATTCTTCTCTCTTCTCTCCTATTCTCTTTTTCTCTCTTCTCTCCTCCTCTCCTCTCCTTCTCTATTTTCTTCACTCCTCCTCTCCTATCCTCTTATCTCTTCTATTCTCTCCTTTCCTGAAGATCTTTGCCATCTTTGCATTCTCAACATGTGGGAGTTACTCCGGGATGTTCAAGATGAGTGTGGAGTGTAAAAACAGGACCGAGAGTGACCTGAGTATAGGGGTGGAATTTGAGTATCCTTTCAGGTTAGTCAAGGTTTCTCTGTTCTCTCTGTTGATCAGGACCAGGACTGTTATGGCCTGCTGAGTTATAGACTCAAGGAGCTAACATAAGTCTTTAGCTCCAAGGCAATGGTTATTCATCATGCGAGTATGGTTAATAATGGAACTTCCTCCAAAACACTATTCCATATCACAAGGTCCGTGACTATCCTCCTGCTCCTCTCTTTCTTCAGGCTTCACCAAGTATACTTTGACGCCCCGACCTGCAAGGGGGGTCCACCCGAGCGTCTCTTCCTGGTTGGTGACTACTCTTCCTCAGCAGAGTTCTTCGTCACCATCGGTGTGTTTGCCTTCCTCTACTCCATGGCTGCGCTCAGCGTCTATGTCTTCGCCCTGGAGAAGTACCGGGAGAACAACAAGGGACCACTCATCGTGAGTGGGGGAGGGTCCCAAGGGAATAGTGTGTACAGGCATGATAAGACAAGACAGATAAGTGTCAACCTGTGCCCGAGCTGCTGTGGTATGAATTTGTTTTTAAATATATATACTGAGAAAATATATAAACGCAACAGTGTTGGTCCACTGAAATAAAATATTCCTGAAATGTTCCATAGGCACAAAAAAAAGCTTATTTGGCCTCCAGGTGGCGCAGTGGTCTAAGGCACTGCACTGTAGCGCTAGCTGTAGGTTGCGCAGTGGTCTAAGGCACTGCACTGCAGCGCTAGCTGTGCCACCAGA
This sequence comes from Oncorhynchus kisutch, assembly GCF_002021735.2. Lineage (NCBI taxonomy): Eukaryota > Metazoa > Chordata > Actinopteri > Salmoniformes > Salmonidae > Oncorhynchus > Oncorhynchus kisutch. The sequence goes on along the minus strand of NC_034197.2, from coordinate 43,240,281 downwards.
GACTCTGGGTTCTCGCCCAGGCTCTGTCGCAGTGGTCTAAGGCACTGCACTGCAGCGCTCGCTAAGCCACCAGAGACTCTGGGTTCTCGCCCAGGCTCTGTCGCAGTGGTCTAAGGCACTGCACTGCAGCGCTAGCTGTGCCACCAGAGACTCTGGGTTCTCGCCCAGGATCTGTCGCAGTGGTCTAAGGCACTGCAGCGCTAGCTGTGCCACCAGAGATTCTGGGTTCTCGCCCAGGCTCTGGGGCAGTGGTCTAAGGCACTGCACTGCAGCGCTAGCTGTGCCACCAGAGACTCTGGGTTCACGCCCAGGCTCTGGCGCAGTGGTCTAAGGCACTAGCTGTGCCACCAGAGACTCTGGGTTCACGCCCAGGCTCTGTCGCAGTGGTCTAAGGCACTGCACTGCAGCGCTAGCTGTGCTACCAGAGACGCTGGGTTCTCGCCCAGGATCTGTCGCAGTGGTCTAAGGCACTGCAGCGCTAGCTGTGCCAACAGAGACTCTGGGTTCACGCCCAGGCTCTGGCGCAGTGGTCTAAGGCACTAGCTGTGCCACCAGAGACTCTGGGTTCTCGCCCAGGCTCTGCCGCAGTGGTCTAAGGCACTGCACTGCAGCGCTCGCTAAGCCACCAGAGACTCTGTGTTCTCGCCCAGGCTCTGTCGCAGTGGTCTAAGGCACTGCACTGCAGCGCTAGCTGTGCTACCAGAGACTCTGGGTTCTCGCCCAGGATCTGTCGCAGTGGTCTAAGGCACTAGCTGTGCCACCAGAGACTCTGGGTTCTCGCCCAGGCTCTGCCGCAGTGGTCAAAGGCACTGCACTGCAGCGCTCGCTAAGCCACCAGAGACTCTGGGTTCTCGCCCAGGCTCTGTCGCAGTGGTCTAAGGCACTGCACTGCAGCGCTAGCTGTGCCACCAGAGACTCTGGGTTCTCGCCCAGGATGTGTCGCAGTGGTCTAAGGCACTGCAGCGCTAGCTGTGCCACCAGAGATTCTGGGTTCTCGCCCAGGCTCTGGGGCAGTGGTCTAAGGCACTGCACTGCAGCGCTAGCTGTGCCACCAGAGACTCTGGGATCACGCCCAGGCTCTGGCGCAGTGGTCTAAGGCACTAGCTGTGCCAACAGAGACTCTGGGTTCACGCCCAGGCTCTGTCGCAGTGGTCTAAGGCACTGCACTGCAGCGCTAGCTGTGCCACCAGAGACTCTGGGTTCTCGCCCAGGCTCTGCCGCAGTGGTCTAAGGCACTGCAGCGCTAGCTGTGCCAACAGAGACTCTGGGTTCATGCCCAGGCTCTTGCGCAGTGGTCTAAAGGCACTAGCTGTGCCACCAGAGACTCTGGGTTCTCGCCCAGGCTCTGCCGCAGTGGTCTAAGGCACTGCACTGCAGCGCTCGCTAAGCCACCACAGACTCTGGGTTCTCAGCCAGGCTCTGTCGCAGTGGTCTAAGGCACTGCACTGCAGCGCTAGCTGTGCCACCAGAGACTCTGGGTTCTCGCCCAGGATCTGTCGCAGTGGTCTAAGGCACTGCAGCGCTAGCTGTGCCACCAGAGATTCTGGGTTCTCGCCCAGGCTCTGGGGCAGTGGTCTAAGGCACTGCACTGCAGCGCTAGCTGTGCCACCAGAGACTCTGGGTTCACGCCCAGGCTCTGGCGCAGTGGTCTAAGGCACTAGCTGTGCCACCAGAGACTCTGGGTTCTCGCCCAGGATCTGTCGCAGTGGTCTAAGGCACTGCAGCGCTAGCTGTGCCACCAGAGATTCTGGGTTCTCGCCCAGGCTCTGGGGCAGTGGTCTAAGGCACTGCACTGCAGCGCTAGCTGTGCCACCAGAGACTCTGGGTTCACGCCCAGGCTCTGCCGCAGTGGTCTAAGGCACTAGCTGTGCCACCAGAGACTCTGGGTTCTCGCCCAGGCTCTGTCGCAGTGGTCTAAGGCACTGCAGCGCTAGCTGTGTCAACAGAGACTCTGGGTTCACGCCCAGGCTCTGGCGCAGTGGTCTAAGGCACTAGCTGTGCCACCAGAGACTCTGGGTTCTCGCCCAGGCTCTGTCGCAGTGGTCTAAGGCACTGCACTGCAGCGCTAGCTGTGCTACCAGAGACTCTGGGTTCTCGCCCAGGATCTGTCGCAGTGGTCTAAGGCACTGCAGCGCTAGCTGTGCCAACAAAGACTCTGGGTTCACGCCCAGGCTCTGGCGCAGTGGTCTAAGGCACTAGCTGTGCCACCAGAGACTCTGGGTTCTCGCCCAGGCTCTGCCGCAGTGGTCTAAGGCACTGCACTGCAGCGCTCGCTAAGCCACCAGAGACTCTGGGTTCTCGCCCAGGCTCTGTCGCAGTGGTCTAAGGCACTGCACTGCAGTGCTAGCTGTGCTACCAGAGAATCTGGGTTCTCGCCCAGGATCTGTCGCAGTGGTCTAAGGCACTAGCTGTGCCACCAGAGACTCTGGGTTCTCGCCCAGGCTCTGCCGCAGTGGTCTAAGGCACTGCACTGCAGCGCTCGCTAAGCCACCAGAGACTCTGGGTTCTCGCCCAGGCTCTGTCGCAGTGGTCTAAGGCACTGCACTGCAGCGCTAGCTGTGCCACCAGAGACTCTGGGTTCTCGCCCAGGATCTGTCACAGTGGTCTAAGGCACTGCAGCGCTAGCTGTGCCACCAGAGATTCTGGGTTCTCGCCCAGGCTCTGGGGCAGTGGTCTAAGGCACTGCACTGCAGCGCTAGCTGTGCCACCAGAGACTCTGGGTTCACGCCCAGGCTCTGGCGCAGTGGTCTAAGGCACTAGCTGTGCCAACAGAGACTCTGGGTTCACGCCCAGGCTCTGTCGCAGTGGTCTAAGGCACTGCACTGCAGCGCTAGCTGTGCCACCAGAGACTCTGGGTTCTCGCCCAGGCTCTGCCGCAGTGGTCTAAGGCACTGCAGCGCTAGCTGTGCCAACAGAGACTCTGGGTTCACGCCCAGGCTGTTGCGCAGTGGTCTAAGGCACTAGCTGTGCCACCAGAGACTCTGGGTTCTCGCCCAGGCTCTGCCGCAGTGGTCTAAGGCACTGCACTGCAGCGCTCGCTAAGCCACCAGAGACTCTGGGTTCTCAGCCAGGCTCTGTCGCAGTGGTCTAAGGCACTGCACTGCAGCGCTAGCTGTGCCACCAGAGACTCTGGGTTCTCGCCCAGGATCTGTCGCAGTGGTCTTAGGCACTGCAGCGCCAGCTGTGCCACCAGAGATTCTGGGTTCTCGCCCAGGCTCTGGGGCAGTGGTCTAAGGCACTGCACTGCAGCGCTAGCTGTGCCACCAGAGACTCTGGGTTCACGCCCAGGCTCTGGCGCAGTGGTCTAAGGCACTAGCTGTGCCACCAGAGACTCTGGGTTCTCGCCCAGGATCTGTCGCAGTGGTCTAAGGCACTGCAGCGCTAGCTGTGCCACCAGAGATTCTGGGTTCTCGCCCAGGCTCTGGGGCAGTGGTCTAAGGCACTGCACTGCAGCGCTAGCTGTGCCACCAGAGACTCTGGGTTCACGCCCAGGCTCTGCCGCAGTGGTCTAAGGCACTAGCTGTGCCACCAGAGACTCTGGGTTCTCACCCAGGCTCTGTCGCAGTGGTCTAAGGCACTGCACTGCAGCGCTAGCTGTGCCACCAGAGACTCTGGGTTCACGCCCAGGCTCTGCCGCAGTGGTCTAAGGCACTAGCTGTGCCACCAGAGACTCTGGGTTCTCGCCCAGGCTCTGTCGCAGTGGTCTAAGGCACTGCACTGCAGCGCTCGCTAAGCCACCAGAGACTCTGGGTTCTCAGCCAGGCTCTGTCGCAGTGGTCTAAGGCACTGCACTGCAGCGCTAGCTGTGCCACCAGAGACTCTGGGTTCTCGCCCAGGATCTGTCGCAGTGGTCTAAGGCACTGCAGCGCTAGCTGTGCCACCAGAGATTCTGGGTTCTCGCCCAGGCTCTGGGGCAGTGGTCTAAGGCACTGCACTGCAGCGCTAGCTGTGCCACCAGAGACTCTGGGTTCACGCCCAGGCTCTGGCGCAGTGGTCTAAGGCACTAGCTGTGCCACCAGAGACTCTGGGTTCTCGCCCAGGATCTGTCGCAGTGGTCTAAGGCACTGCAGCGCTAGCTGTGCCACCAGAGATTCTGGGTTCTCGCCCAGGCTCTGGGGCAGTGGTCTAAGGCACTGCACTGCAGCGCTAGCTGTGCCACCAGAGACTCTGGGTTCACGCCCAGGCTCTGCCGCAGTGGTCTAAGGCACTAGCTGTGCCACCAGAGACTCTGGGTTCTCGCCCAGGCTCTGTCGCAGTGGTCTAAGGCACTGCAGCGCTAGCTGTGTCAACAGAGACTCTGGGTTCACGCCCAGGCTCTGGCGCAGTGGTCTAAGGCACTAGCTGTGCCACCAGAGACTCTGGGTTCTCGCCCAGGCTCTGTCGCAGTGGTCTAAGGCACTGCACTGCAGCGCTAGCTGTGCTACCAGAGACTCTGGGTTCTCGCCCAGGATCTGTCGCAGTGGTCTAAGGCACTGCAGCGCTAGCTGTGCCAACAAAGACTCTGGGTTCACGCCCAGGCTCTGGCGCAGTGGTCTAAGGCACTAGCTGTGCCACCAGAGACTCTGGGTTCTCGCCCAGGCTCTGCCGCAGTGGTCTAAGGCACTGCACTGCAGCGCTCGCTAAGCCACCAGAGACTCTGGGTTCTCGCCCAGGCTCTGTCGCAGTGGTCTAAGGCACTGCACTGCAGCGCTAGCTGTGCTACCAGAGAATCTGGGTTCTCGCCCAGGATCTGTCGCAGTGGTCTAAGGCACTAGCTGTGCCACCAGAGACTCTGGGTTCTCGCCCCGGCTCTGCCGCAGTGGTCTAAGGCACTGCACTGCAGCGCTCGCTAAGCCACCAGAGACTCTGGGTTCTCGCCCAGGCTCTGTCGCAGTGGTCTAAGGCACTGCACTGCAGCGCTAGCTGTGCCACCAGAGACTCTGGGTTCTCGCCCAGGATCTGTCACAGTGGTCTAAGGCACTGCAGCGCTAGCTGTGCCACCAGAGATTCTGGGTTCTCGCCCAGGCTCTGGGGCAGTGGTCTAAGGCACTGCACTGCAGCGCTAGCTGTGCCACCAGAGACTCTGGGTTCACGCCCAGGCTCTGGCGCAGTGGTCTAAGGCACTAGCTGTGCCAACAGAGACTCTGGGTTCACGCCCAGGCTCTGTCGCAGTGGTCTAAGGCACTGCACTGCAGCGCTAGCTGTGCCACCAGAGACTCTGGGTTCTCGCCCAGGCTCTGCCGCAGTGGTCTAAGGCACTGCAGCGCTAGCTGTGCCAACAGAGACTCTGGGTTCACGCCCAGGCTCTTGCGCAGTGGTCTAAGGCACTAGCTGTGCCACCAGAGACTCTGGGTTCTCGCCCAGGCTCTGCCGCAGTGGTCTAAGGCACTGCACTGCAGCGCTCGCTAAGCCACCAGAGACTCTGGGTTCTCAGCCAGGCTCTGTCGCAGTGGTCTAAGGCACTGCACTGCAGCGCTAGCTGTGCCACCAGAGACTCTGGGTTCTCGCCCAGGATCTGTCGCAGTGGTCTTAGGCACTGCAGCACCAGCTGTGCCACCAGAGATTCTGGGTTCTCGCCCAGGCTCTGGGGCATTGGTCTAAGGCACTGCACTGCAGCGCTAGCTGTGCCACCAGAGACTCTGGGTTCACGCCCAGGCTCTGGCGCAGTGGTCTAAGGCACTAGCTGTGCCACCAGAGACTCTGGGTTCTCGCCCAGGATCTGTCGCAGTGGTCTAAGGCACTGCAGCGCTAGCTGTGCCACCAGAGATTCTGGGTTCTCGCCCAGGCTCTGGGGCAGTGGTCTAAGGCACTGCACTGCAGCGCTAGCTGTGCCACCAGAGACTCTGGGTTCACGCCCAGGCTCTGCCGCAGTGGTCTAAGGCACTAGCTGTGCCACCAGAGACTCTGGGTTCTCGCCCAGGCTCTGTCGCAGTGGTCTAAGGCACTGCAGCGCTAGCTGTGCCAACAGAGACTCTGGGTTTACGCCCAGGCTCTGGCGCAGTGGTCTAAGGCACTAGCTGTGCCACCAGAGACTCTGGGTTCTCGCCCAGGCTCTGTCGCAGTGGTCTAAGGCACTGCACTGCAGCGCTAGCTAAGCCACCAGAGACTCTGGGTTCTCGCCCAGGCTCTGTCGCAGTGGTCTAAGGCACTGCACTGCAGCGCTAGCTGTGCTACCAGAGACTCTGGGTTCTCGCCCAGGATCTGTCGCAGTGGTCTAAGGCACTGCAGCGCTAGCTGTGCCAACAGAGACTCTGGGTTCACGCCCAGGCTCTGGCGCAGTGGTCTAAGGCACTAGCTGTGCCACCAGAGACTCTGGGTTCTCGCCCAGGCTCTGCCGCAGTGGTCTAAGGCACTGCACTGCAGCGCTCGCTAACCCACCAGAGACTCTGGGTTCTCAGCCAGGCTCTGTCGCAGTGGTCTAAGGCACTGCACTGCAGCGCTAGCTGTGCTACCAGAGACTCTGGGTTCTCGCCCAGGATCTGTCGCAGTGGTCTAAGGCACTAGCTGTGCCACCAGAGACTCTGGGTTCTCGCCCAGGCTCTGCCGCAGTGGTCTAAGGCACTGCACTGCAGCGCTCGCTAAGCCACCAGAGACTCTGGGTTTTCGCCCAGGCTCTGTCGCAGTGGTCTAAGGCACTGCACTGCAGCGCTAGCTGTGCCACCAGAGACTCTGGGTTCTCGCCCAGGATCTGTCGCAGTGGTCTAAGGCACTGCAGCGCTAGCTGTGCCACCAGAGATTATGGGTTCTCGCCCAGGCTCTGGGGCAGTGGTCTAAGGCATTGCACTGCAGCGCTAGCTGTGCCACCAGAGACTCTGGGTTCACGCCCAGGCTCTGCCGCAGTGGTCTAAGGCACTAGCTGTGCCACCAGAGACTCTGGGTTCTCACCCAGGCTCTGTCGCAGTGGTCTAAGGCACTGCACTGCAGCGCTAGCTGTGCCACCAGAGACTCTGGGTTCACGCCCAGGCTCTGCCGCAGTGGTCTAAGGCACTAGCTGTGCCACCAGAGACTCTGGGTTCTCGCCCAGGCTCTGCCGCAGTGGTCTAAGGCACTGCACTGCAGCGCTCGCTAAGCCACCAGAGACTCTGGGTTCTCAGCCAGGCTCTGTCGCAGTGGTCTAAGGCACTGCACTGCAGCGCTAGCTGTGCCACCAGAGACTCTGGGTTCTCGCCCAGGATCTGTCGCAGTGGTCTTAGGCACTGCAGCGCCAGCTGTGCCACCAGAGATTCTGGGTTCTCGCCCAGGCTCTGGGGCAGTGGTCTAAGGCACTGCACTGCAGCGCTAGCTGTGCCACCAGAGACTCTGGGTTCACGCCCAGGCTCTGGCGCAGTGGTCTAAGGCACTAGCTGTGCCACCAGAGACTCTGGGTTCTCGCCCAGGATCTGTCGCAGTGGTCTAAGGCACTGCAGCGCTAGCTGTGCCACCAGAGATTCTGGGTTCTCGCCCAGGCTCTGGGGCAGTGGTCTAAGGCACTGCACTGCAGCGCTAGCTGTGCCACCAGAGACTCTGGGTTCACGCCCAGGCTCTGCCGCAGTGGTCTAAGGCACTAGCTGTGCCACCAGAGACTCTGGGTTCTCGCCCAGGCTCTGTCGCAGTGGTCTAAGGCACTGCAGCGCTAGCTGTGCCAACAGAGACTCTGGGTTCACGCCCAGGCTCTGGCGCAGTGGTCTAAGGCACTAGCTGTGCCACCAGAGACTCTGGGTTCTCGCCCAGGCTCTGTCGCAGTGGTCTAAGGCACTGCACTGCAGCGCTAGCTAAGCCACCAGAGACTCTGGGTTCTCGCCCAGGCTCTGTCGCAGTGGTCTAAGGCACTGCACTGCAGCGCTAGCTGTGCTACCAGAGACTCTGGGTTCTCGCCCAGGATCTGTCGCAGTGGTCTAAGGCACTGCAGCGCTAGCTGTGCCAACAGAGACTCTGGGTTCACGCCCAGGCTCTGGCGCAGTGGTCTAAGGCACTAGCTGTGCCACCAGAGACTCTGGGTTCTCGCCCAGGCTCTGCCGCAGTGGTCTAAGGCACTGCACTGCAGCGCTCACTAAGCCACCAGAGACTCTGGGTTCTCAGCCAGGCTCTGTCGCAGTGGTCTAAGGCACTGCACTGCAGCGCTAGCTGTGCTACCAGAGACTCTGGGTTCTCGCCCAGGATCTGTCGCAGTGGTCTAAGGCACTAGCTGTGCCACCAGAGACTCTGGGTTCTCGCCCAGGCTCTGCCGCAGTGGTCTAAGGCACTGCACTGCAGCGCTCGCTAAGCCACCAGAGACTCTGGGTTTTCGCCCAGGCTCTGTCGCAGTGGTCTAAGGCACTGCACTGCAGCGCTAGCTGTGCCACCAGAGACTCTGGGTTCTCGCCCAGGATCTGTCGCAGTGGTCTAAGGCACTGCAGCGCTAGCTGTGCCACCAGAGATTCTGGGTTCTCGCCCAGGCTCTGGGGCAGTGGTCTAAGGCACTGCACTGCAGCGCTAGCTGTGCCACCAGAGACTCTGGGTTCACGCCCAGGCTCTGCCGCAGTGGTCTAAGGCACTAGCTGTGCCACCAGAGACTCTGGGTTCTCACCCAGGCTCTGTCGCAGTGGTCTAAGGCACTGCACTGCAGCGCTAGCTGTGCCACCAGAGACTCTGGGTTCACGCCCAGGCTCTGCCGCAGTGGTCTAAGGCACTAGCTGTGCCACCAGAGACTCTGGGTTCTCGCCCAGGCTCTGTCGCAGTGGTCTAAGGCACTGCACTGCAGCGCTCGCTAAGCCACCAGAGACTCTGGGTTCTCAGCCAGGCTCTGTCGCAGTGGTCCAAGGCACTGCACTGCAGCGCTAGCTGTGCCACCAGAGACTCTGGGTTCTCGCCCAGGATCTGTCGCAGTGGTCTAAGGCACTGCAGCGCCAGCTGTGCCACCAGAGATTCTGGGTTCTCGCCCAGGCTCTGGGGCAGTGGTCTAAGGCACTGCACTGCAGCGCTAGCTGTGCCACCAGAGACTCTGGGTTCACGCCCAGGCTCTGGCGCAGTGGTCTAAGGCACTAGCTGTGCCACCAGAGACTCTGGGTTCTCGCCCAGGATCTGTCGCAGTGGTCTAAGGCACTGCAGCGCTAGCTGTGCCACCAGAGATTCTGGGTTCTCGCCCAGGCTCTGGGGCAGTGGTCTAAGGCACTGCACTGCAGCGCTAGCTGTGCCACCAGAGACTCTGGGTTCACGCCCAGGCTCTGCCGCAGTGGTCTAAGGCACTAGCTGTGCCACCAGAGACTCTGGGTTCTCGCCCAGGCTCTGTCGCAGTGGTCTAAGGCACTGCAGCGCTAGCTGTGCCAACAGAGACTCTGGGTTCACGCCCAGGCTCTGGCGCAGTGGTCTAAGGCACTAGCTGTGCCTCCAGAGACTCTGGGTTCTCGCCCAGGCTCTGTCGCAGTGGTCTAAGGCACTGCACTGCAGCGCTAGCTAAGCCACCAGAGACTCTGGGTTCTCGCCCAGGCTCTGTCGCAGTGGTCTAAGCACTGCACTGCAGCGCCAGCTGTGCTACCAGAGACTCTGGGTTCTCGCCCAGGATCTGTCGCAGTGGTCTAAGGCACTGCAGCGCTAGCTGTGCCAACAGAGACTCTGGGTTCACGCCCAGGCTCTGGCGCAGTGGTCTAAGGCACTAGCTGTGCCACCAGAGACTCTGGGTTCTCGCCCAGGCTCTGCCGCAGTGGTCTAAGGCACTGCACTGCAGCGCTCGCTAAGCCACCAGAGACTCTGGGTTCTCGCCCAGGCTCTGTCGCAGTGGTCTAAGGCACTGCACTGCAGCGCTAGCTGTGCCACCAGAGACTCTGGGTTCACGCCCAGGCTCTGCCGCAGTGGTCTAAGGCACTAGCTGTGCCACCAGAGACTCTGGGTTCTCGCCCAGGATCTGTCGCAGTGGTCTAAGGCACTGCAGCGCTAGCTGTGCCACCAGAGATTCTGGGTTCTCGCCCAGGCTCTGGGGCAGTGGTCTAAGGCACTGCACTGCAGCGCTAGCTGTGCCACCAGAGACTCTGGGTTCACGCCCAGGCTCTGCCGCAGTGGTCTAAGGCACTAGCTGTGCCACCAGAGACTCTGGGTTCTCGCCCAGGCTCTGTCGCAGTGGTCTAAGGCACTGCAGCGCTAGCTGTGCCAACAGAGACTCTGGGTTCACGCCCAGGCTCTGGCGCAGTGGTCTAAGGCACTAGCTGTGCCACCAGAGACTCTGGGTTCACGCCCAGGCTCTGCCGCAGTGGTCTAAGGCACTAGCTGTGCCACCAGAGACTCTGGGTTCTCGCCCAGGCTCTGTCGCAGTGGTCTAAGGCACTGCAGCGCTAGCTGTGCCAACAGAGACTCTGGGTTCACGCCCAGGCTCTGGCGCAGTGGTCTAAGGCACTAGCTGTGCCTCCAGAGACTCTGGGTTCTCGCCCAGGCTCTGTCGCAGTGGTCTAAGGCACTGCACTGCAGCGCTAGCTAAGCCACCAGAGACTCTGGGTTCTCGCCCAGGCTCTGTCGCAGTGGTCTAAGGCACTGCACTGCAGCGCCAGCTGTGCTACCAGAGACTCTGGGTTCTCGCCCAGGATCTGTCGCAGTGGTCTAAGGCACTGCAGCGCTAGCTGTGCCAACAGAGACTCTGGGTTCACGCCCAGGCTCTGGCGCAGTGGTCTAAGGCACTAGCTGTGCCACCAGAGACTCTGGGTTCTCGCCCAGGCTCTGCCGCAGTGGTCTAAGGCACTGCACTGCAGCGCTCGCTAAGCCACCAGAGACTCTGGGTTCTCGCCCAGGCTCTGTCGCAGTGGTCTAAGGCACTGCACTGCAGCGCTAGCTGTGCCACCAGAGACTCTGGGTTCACGCCCAGGCTCTGCCGCAGTGGTCTAAGGCACTAGCTGTGCCACCAGAGACTCTGGGTTCTCGCCCAGGCTCTGCCGCAGTGGTCTAAGGCACTGCACTGCAGCGCTCGCTAAGCCACCAGAGACTCTGGGTTCTCAGCCAGGCTCTGTCGCAGTGGTCTAAGGCACTGCACTGCAGCGCTAGCTGTGCCACCAGAGACTCTGGGTTCTCGCCCAGGATCTGTCGCAGTGGTCTAAGGCACTGCAGCGCTAGCTGTGCCACCAGAGATTCTGGGTTCTCGTCCAGGCTCTGGGGCAGTGGTCTAAGGCACTGCACTGCAGCGCTAGCTGTGCCACCAGAGACTCTGGGTTCACGCCCAGGCTCTGCCGCAGTGGTCTAAGGCACTAGCTGTGCCACCAGAGACTCTGGGTTCTCACCCAGGCTCTGTCGCAGTGGTCTAAGGCACTGCAGCGCTAGCTGTGCCAACAGAGACTCTGGGTTCACGCCCAGGCTCTGGCACAGTGGTCTAAGGCACTAGCTGTGCCACCAGAGACTCTGGGTTCTCGCCCAGGCTCTGTCGCAGTGGTCTAAGGCACTGCACTGCAGCGCTAGCTAAGCCACCAGAGACTCTGGGTTCTCGCCCAGGCTCTGTCGCAGTGGTCTAAGGCACTGCACTGCAGCGCTAGCTGTGCTACCAGAGACTCTGGGTTCACGCCCAGGCTCTGCCGCAGTGGTCTAAGGCACTGCACTTCAGCGCTCGCTAAGCCACCAGAGACTCTGTGTTCTCGCCCAGGCTCTGTCGCAGTGGTCTAAGGCACTGCACTGCAGCGCTAGCTGTGCTACCAGAGACTCTGGGTTCTCGCCCAGGATCTGTCGCAGTGGTCTAAGGCACTGCAGCGCTAGCTGTGCCACCAGAGACTCTGGGTTCACGCCCAGGCTCAGTCGTAGCCGACCGCGACCGGGAGGTCCGTGGGGCGACGCACAATTGGCCTAGCGTCGTCCGGGTTAGGGAGGGTTATCCTTGTCTCATCGCGCACTAGCGACTCCTGTGGTGTGCCGGGCGCAGTGCACGCTAACCAAGGTCACCAGACCTTCATCTCTCCTGAGCCCGTATTGGAGTTGTAGCGATGAGACAAGATAGTAACTACTAACAATTGGATACCATGAAATTGGGGAGAAAAAGTTTTAAAAAAAAAGCTTATTTCTCTAAAATGTTGTGCAGAAATTTGTTTACATCCCTTTTTGTGAGTATTTCTCCATTGCCAAGATAATCCATCCAGGTGTGGCATATCAAGAAGCTGATTAAACAGCGTGATCATTACACAGGTAAACTTTGTGCTGGACCACTCTAAAATGTGCAGTTTTGTCACACAACACAATGCCACAGATGTCTCAAGTTGAGGGAGATTGCAATTGGCATGTTCACTGCAGGAATGTCCACCAGAGCTGTTGCCAGAGAACTTAATGTTAATTTCTCTACCATAAGCCGCCTCCAATGTCAGTTTAGAGAATCATCTGAAACCAGCTGATGAAACTGTGGGTTTTCACAACCGAAGAATTTCTGCAGAAACTTCCAGAAACAGTCACTGCATCTGTGTGCTCGTCGTCCTCACAAGGGTCGTGACCTGACCGCAGCTCGGCGTTGTAAGCAAATTCATTGGGCAAATGCTCACCTTCGATGACCACTGGCACGCTGGAGAAGTGTGCTCTTCACGGATGAATCCTGGTTTCTACTGTACCAGGCAGATGGCAGAGAGCGTGTATGGCGTTGTGTGGGCGAGCAGTTTGCTGATGTCAGTGTTGTTAACAGAGAGCCCCATGGTGGGGTATGGTATGGGCCACAGGAGGTTGGTGGCATCTTAATTGGGGAGGATGGGCTCGCGGTAAATGGCTGGAGCGGAATAGATGGAATGGTATCAAATACATCAAACACATGGTTTCCATGGTTTCCATGTGTTTGACATCATTCCATTTGCTCCATTCCAGATATTATTATGAGCCTTTCTCAGCCTCCTGTGCTATGGCATAAGCTACGGAAAATTTGCACAATTGCCTTTTATCGATGGCAATTTTTAATGCACAGAGAAACTGTGACGAGATCCTGAAGGCCCATTGTTGTGCCATTCATCTGCCGTCATCTTCTCATGTTTCATCATAATAATGCCTCATGTCGCAAGGATCTGTACACAATTCCTGGATGCTGAAAATGTCCCAGTTCTTCCATGGCCTGCATACCCATCAGGTATGTCACCCATTGAGCATGTTTGGGATGCTCTGGATCAACGTGTAACACAGGGTGTTCCAGTTCCCAGCAACTTCGCACAACCATTGAAAAGGAGTGGGACAACATTCCACAAGTTTTCACAGGCCACAATCAACAGCCTGATCAACTCTATGCGAAGGAGATGTGTCACGCTGCATCAGGCAAACGGTGGTCACACCAGATACTGACTGGTTTTCTGATCCACACCCCCCTACCTTTTTTTAAAGGTATCAGCGACTAACAGATGTATATCTGTGCTCTCAGTCATGTGAAAGCCATCGATTAGGGCCTAATGAATTCATTTCAATTGATTGATTTCCTCATATGAACTGTAATTGTTGCACGTTGCACATATTTGTGTTCAGTGTATATACCGTTTTTGTCGTTATTGTTCTGCCCGCAAGTCGTCGTAACATCGTCAAGTTCGTCACCCCCTACCCCATCCCCTACCCCCACCCACCCCCTACCCCACCCCCTACCCCACCGCCTACCCCACCGCCTACCCCGTCCCCTACCCTACCCCACCCGTACCCTACCCACCCCCTACCCCGTCCCCTACCCTGTCCCCTACCCCACCCGTCCCCTACCCCACCCGTCCCCACCCCCTACCCCACCCCCCTACCCCACCCCCCTACCCCACCCCCCATAACGGTGGCCATCTTGGTCAGGTGTTCAATATGTCATTCCATGAGTTTGATCTCTCATTCCCCGTTTACCACAGGATTTTGGCGTGACGTGTGTGTTCACCTTCATGTGGTTGGTCAGCTCAGCTGCGTGGGCTAAGGGCCTGTCGGATGTCAAGGCGTCCACGGACCCTGAGAAGGTGGTGGATCTGATCTCAGCCTGCGACGAGGAGGGGAACCTCTGTCGTGAAGTTCACGATCCCGTCATGTCTGGACTCAACACCTCCGTCGTGAGTGTCTGCTTTGGCTCACTATAACAGTTTATTGTAGCAGTGATTTTACAATGTGAGTGTCTCTGCTGTGTTCGGTTGCATTACAATAATATTGTCTACTACTTCTTCCATGGGCATTCATTGTAACAGAGATCTTACATTACAGTAATTGAAATGAGATATTAATGATTGATCTGCAATATACATGTTTTTAATAATAACCCTCTCATGTGAGACTGTTGACTTCTCCCACGTCTTTTTGATCTCCCTGGATTCTTATTAATGTCCTGAAAGATCTCCCTGGATTCTTGTTAATGTCCTGAGAGATCTCCCTGGATTCTTGTTAATATCCTGAGAGATCTCCCTGGATTCTTGTTAATGTCCTGAAAGATCTCCCTGGATTCTTGTTAATGTCCTGAGAGATCTCCCTGGATTCTTGTTAATGTCCTGAGAGATCTCCCTGGATTCTTGTTCATGTCCTGAGAGATCTCCCTGGATCCTTGTTAATGTCCTGAGAGATCTCCCTGGATCCTGGATCCTTGTTAATGTCCTGAGAGATCTCCCTGGATCCTGGATCCTTGTTAATGTCCTGAGAGATTTCCCTGGATCCTTGTTAATGTCCTGAGATATCTCCCTGGATCCTTGTTAATGTCCTGAGAGATCTCCCTGGATCCTGGATCCTTGTTAATGTTATGAGAGATCTCCCTGGATCCTGGATCCTTGTTAATGTCCTGAGAGATCTCCCTGGATCCTTGTTAATGTCCTGAGAGATCTCCCTGGATCCTTGTTAATGTCATGAGAGATCTTTCCTGGATCCTTGTTAATTTCCTGAGAGATCTCCCTGGATCCTTGTTAATGTCATGAGAGATCTCCCTGGATCCTGGATCCCTGTTAATGTCATGAGAGATCTCCCTGGATCCTGGATCCTTGTTAATGTCATGAGAGATCTCCCTGGATCCTTGTTAATGTCCTGAGAGATCTCCCTGGAGCCTTGTTAATGTCCTCAGAGATCTCCCTGGAGCCTTGCTAATGGCATAAGAGATCTCCCTGGATCCTTGTTAATGTCATGAGAGATCTCCCTGGATCCTTGCTAATGTCCTGAGAGATCTCCCTGGATCCTTGTTAATGTCATGAGAGATCTCCCTGGATCCTTGTTAATGTCCTGAGAGATCTCCCTGGATCCTTGTTCATGTCATGAGAGATCTCCCTGGATCCTTGTTAATGTCCTGAGAGATCTCCCTGGATTCTTGTTAATGTCATGAGAGATCTCCCTGGATCCTGGATCCCTGTTAATGTCATGAGAGATCTCCCTGGATCCTGGATCCTTGTTAATGTCATGAGAGATCTCCCTGGATCCTTGTTAATGTCCTGAGAGATCTCCCTGGAGCCTTGTTAATGTCATGAGAGATCTCCCTGGAGCCTTGTTAATGTCCTCAGAGATCTCCATGGAGCCTTGCTAATGGCATAAGAGATCTCCCTGGATCCTTGTTAATGTCCTGAGAGATCTCCCTGGATCCTTGTTAATGTCATGAGAGATCTCCCTGGATCCTTGCTAATGCCCTGAGAGATCTCCCTGGATCCGTGTTAATGTCATGAGAGATCTCCCTGAATCCTTGTTAATGTCATGAGAGATCTCCCTGGATCCTTGTTAATGTCCTGAGAGATCTCCCTGGAGCCTTGTTAATGTCCTGAGAGATCTCCCTGGATCCCTGTTAATGTCATGAGAGATCTCCCTGGATCCCTGTTAATGTCATGAGAGATCTCCCTGGATCCTGGATCCCTGTTAATGTCATGAGAGATCTCCCTGGATCCTGGATCCCTGTTAATGTCATGAGAGATCTCCCTGGATCCTTGTTAATGTCCTGAGAGATCTCCCTGGATCCCTGTAGATGTCATGAGAGATCTCCCTGGATCCTTGTTAATGTCATGAGAGATCTCCCTGGATCCTTGTTAATGTCCTGAGAGATCTCCCTGGAGCCTTGTTAATGTCCTGAGAGATCTCCCTGGAGCCTTGTTAATGTCCTGAGAGATCTCTCTGGATCCTTGTTAATGTCATGAGAGATCTCCCTGGAGCCTTGTTAATGTCCTGAGAGATCTCCCTGGAGCCTTGCTAATGGCATGAGAGATCTCCCTGGATCCTGGATCCTTGTTAATGTCCTGAGAGATCTCCCTGGATCCTGGATCCTTGTTAATGTCATGAGAGATCTCCCTGGAGCCTTGTTAATGTCCTGAGAGATCTCCCTGGAGCCTTGCTAATGGCATGAGAGATCTCCCTGGATCCTGGATCCTTGTTAATGTCCTGAGAGATCTCCCTGGATCCTGGATCCTTGTTAATGTCCTGAGAGATCTCCCTGGATCCTTGTTAATGTCATGAGAGATCTCCCTGGATCCTTGTTAATGTCATGAGAGATCTCCCTGGATCCTTGCTAATGTCCTGAGAGATCTCCCTGGATCCTTGTTAATGTCATGAGAGATCTCCCTGGATCCTTGTTAATGTCATGAGAGATCTCCCTGGATCCTTGTTAATGTCCTGAGAGATCTCCCTGGAGCCTTGTTAATGTCCTGAGAGATCTCCCTGGATCCTTGCTAATGTCCTGAGAGATCTCCCTGGATCCTTGTTAATGTCATGAGAGATCTCCCTGGATCCTTGTTAATGTCATGAGAGATCTCCCTGGATCCTTGTTAATGTCATGAGAGATCTCCCTGGATCCTTGTTAATGTCCTGAGAGATCTCCCTGGAGCCTTGTTAATGTCCTGAGAGATCTCCCTGGAGCCTTGTTAATGTCCTGAGAGATCTCCCTGGATCCCTGTTAATGTCATGAGAGATCTCCCTGGATCCTGGATCCCTGTTAATGTCATGAGAGATCTCCCTGGATCCTGGATCCCTGTTAATGTCATGAGAGATCTCCCTGGATCCTTGTTAATGTCCTGAGAGATCTCCCTGGATCCCTGTAGATGTCATGAGAGATCTCCCTGGATCCTGGATCCTTGTTAATGTCATGAGAGATCTCCCTGGATCCTTGTTAATGTCCTGAGAGATCTCCCTGGAGCCTTGTTAATGTCCTGAGAGATCTCCCTGGAGCCTTGTTAATGTCCTGAGAGATCTCCCTGGATCCTTGTTAATGTCATGAGAGATCTCCCTGGAGCCTTGTTAATGTCCTGAGATATCTCCCTGGAGCCTTGCTATGCTAATGGCATGAGAGATCTCCCTGGATCCTGGATCCTTGTTAATGTCCTGAGAGATCTCCCTGGATCCTGGATCCTTGTTAATGTCATGAGAGATCTCCCTGGAGCCTTGTTAATGTCCTGAGAGATCTCCCTGGAGCCTTGCTAATGGCATGAGAGATCTCCCTGGATCCTGGATCCTTGTTAATGTCCTGAGAGATCTCCCTGGATCCTGGATCCTTGTTAATGTCCTGAGAGATCTCCCTGGATCCTTGTTAATGTCATGAGAGATCTCCCTGGATCCTTGTTAATGTCATGAGAGATCTCCCTGGATCCTTGCTAATGTCCTGAGAGATCTCCCTGGATCCTTGTTAATGTCATGAGAGATCTCCCTGGATCCTTGTTAATGTCATGAGAGATCTCCCTGGATCCTTGTTAATGTCCTGAGAGATCTCCCTGGAGCCTTGTTAATGTCCTGAGAGATCTCCCTGGATCCTTGCTAATGTCCTGAGAGATCTCCCTGGATCCTTGTTAATGTCATGAGAGATCTCCCTGGATCCTTGTTAATGTCATGAGAGATCTCCCTGGATCCTTGTTAATGTCCTGAGAGATCTCCCTGGAGCCTTGTTAATGTCCTGAGAGATCTCCCTGGATCCCTGTTAATGTCATGAGAGATCTCCCTGGATCCTGGATCCCTGTTAATGTCCTGAGAGATCTCCCTGGATCCTTGTTAATGTCATGAGAGATCTCCCTGGATCCTTGTTAATGTCCTGAGAGAACTCCCTGGATCCTGGATCCTTGTTAATGTCCTGAGAGATCTCCCTGGATCCTTGTTAATGTCATGAGAGATCTCCCTGGATCCTTGTTAATGTCCTGAGAGATCTCCCTGGATCCTTGTTTATGTCATGAGAGATCTCCCTGGATCCTGGATCCCTGTTAATGTCATGAGAGATCTCCCTGGATCGTGGATCCTTGTTAATGTCATGAGAGATCTCCCTGGATGCTTGTTAATGTCCTGAGAGATCTCCCTGGAGCCTTGTTAATGTCATGAGAGATCTCCCTGGAGCCTTGTTAATGTCCTCATAGATCTCCCTGGAGCCTTGCTAATGGCATAAGAGATCTCCCTGGATCCTTGTTAATGTCCTGAGAGATCTCCCTGGATCCTTGTTAATGTCATGAGCGATCTCCCTGGATCCTTGCTAATGTCCTGAGAGATCTCCCTGGATCCTTGTTAATGTCATGAGAGATCTCCCTGGATCCTTGTTAATGTCCTGAGAGATCTCCCTGGAGCCTTGTTAATGTCCTGAGAGATCTCCCTGGATCCCTGTTAATGTCATGAGAGATCTCCCTGGATCCTGGATCCCTGTTAATGTCATGAGAGATCTCCCTGGATCCTGGATCCCTGTTAATGTCATGAGAGATCTCCCTGGATCCTTGTTAATGTCCTGAGAGATCTCCCTGGATCCCTGTAGATGTCATGAGAGATCTCCCTGGATCCTGGATCCTTGTTAATGTCATGAGAGATCTCCCTGGATCCTTGTTAATGTCCTGAGAGATCTCCCTGGAGCCTTGTTAATGTCCTGAGAGATCTCCCTGGAGCCTTGTTAATGTCCTGAGAGATCTCCCTGGAGCCTTGCTAATGGCATGAGAGATCTCCCTGGATCCTGGATCCTTGTTAATGTCATGAGAGATCTCCCTGGATCCTTGTTAATGTCATGAGAGATCTCCCTGGAGCCTTGTTAATGTCCTGAGAGATCTCCCTGGAGCCTTGCTAATGGCATGAGAGATCTCCCTGGATCCTGGATCCTTGTTAATGTCCTGAGAGATCTCCCTGGATCCTGGATCCTTGTTAATGTCCTGAGAGATCTCCCTGGATCCTGGATCCTTGTTAATGTCATGAGAGATCTCCCTGGATCCTGGAGCCTTGTTAATGTCACGAGAGATCTCCCTGGATCCTGGATCCTGGATCCTTGTTAATGTCATGAGAGATCTCCCTGGATCCTTGTTAATTTCATGAGAGATCTCCCTGGATCCTGGATCCTTGTTAATGTCATGAGAGATCTCCCTGGATCCTGGATCCTTGTTAATGTCACGAGAGATCTCCCTGGATCCTGGATCCTGGATCCTTGTTAATGTCATGAGAGATCTCCCTGGATCCTGGATCCTTGTTAATGTCCTGAGAGATCTCCCTGGATCCTTGTTAATGTCCTGAGAGATCTCCCTGGATCCTGGATCCTTGTTAATGTCCTGAGAGATCTCCCTGGATCCTTGCTAATGTCATAAGAGATCTCCTTGGATCCTGGATCCTTGTTAATGTCATGAGAGATCTCCCTGGATCCTTGTTAATGTCATGAGAGATCTCCCTGGATCCCTGTTAATGTCATGAGAGATCTCCCTGGATCCTGGATCCTTGTTAATGTCATGAGAGATCTCCCTGAATCCTGGATCCTGGATCCTTGTTAATGTCATGAGCGATCTCCCTGGATCCTGGATCCTGGATCCGTGTTAATGTCATGAGAGATCTCCCTGGATCCCTGTTAATGTCATGAGAGATCTCCCTGGAGCCTTGTTAATGTCATGAGAGATCTCCCTGGAGCCTTGTTAATGTCATGAGAGATCTCCCTGGATCCTGGATCCTGGATCCGTGTTAATGTCATGAGAGATCTCCCTGGAGCCTTGTTAATGTCATGAGAGATCTCCCTGGAGCCTTGTTAATGTCATGAGAGATCTCCCTGGATCCCTGTTAATGTCATAAGAGATCTCCCTGGATCCTTGAACCTTGTTAATGTCATAAGAGATCTCCCTGGATCCTGGAACCTTGTTAATGTCACGAGAGATCTCCCTGGATCCTACACGAGGGATCTCCCTGGATCCTTGTTAATGTCATGAGAGATCTCCCTGGATCCTGGATCCTTGTTAATGTCATGAGCGATCTCCCTAGAGCCTTGTTAATGTCCTGAGAGATCTCCCTGGATCCTTGTTACTGTCATGAGAGATCTCCCCTTGTCCTTGCCTCTCCTCCCCTCCCTTCCTATCCTCCCTTCCTATGTCTTTTCCTCTCTTCCCTTCCTCTCCTCCCTGCGTTTCCTCCCTTCCTCTCCTCCCTTCCTCTCTCTCTCCCTTCCTCTCTCTCTCCCTTCCTCTCTCTCTCTTCCTCTCCTCCCATCCTCTCCTCCCTTCCTCTCTCTCCCTTCCTCTCTCTCTTCCTCTCCTCCCTTCCTCTCCTCCCTTCCTCTCTCTCCCTTCCTCTCTCTCTTCCTCTCCTCCCATCCTCTCCTCCCATCCTCTCCTCCCTTCCTCTCTCTCCCTTCCTCTCTCTCTTCCTCACCTCCCTTCCTCTCCTCCCTTCCTCTCCTTCCCATCCAGTATCTAGACCCAGGGTCGCAACATTGGTTTTAGAATTGGGGGGGACATAACTTATTTTTATTATTATTTTTATCCAGTCGGATAAACACTCCAAACAGCTTCCCAGAATGCTCGGAGGCGCCCACATGGTCCTAAAGCACACCATTGCCTCGTTGTGTATCGCATTCCAATTATAAAACTGGGGGGTACAAAAATGCAATTTCAGAATGTCCCCGTCCCCCTTCCCCCGTCCCCCGTCTCCCGTCCCCCGTCCCCCGTCCCCGTCCCCCGTCCCCCGTTCCCCGTCCCCGGTCCCCCGTCCCCAGTCCCCCGTCCCCCGTCCCCTGTCCCCAGTGAAAGTTGTGCACATATCTAGTCTTATATATCTAATAGTAATATAACTGACCCCCGCTCTCACTCTCTCTCTCTCTCTCTCTCTCTCTCTCTCTCTCTCTCTCTCTCTCTCTCTCTCTCTCTCTCTCTCTCTCACTCTCTCTCACTCTGCCTCCCTTTCTTTCTGTCTCTCTCTACCTCTTTCTGTCTTTGCCACTCTCTCTCTCTCTCTCTCTCTCTCTCTCTCTCTGCCTATCGCTCTCTGCCTCTCTCTCTCTACCTCTCTACCTCTCTCTCTCTCTGCCTCTCTCTCTCTACCTCTCTACCTCTCTCTCTCTCTCTACCTCTCTCTCTCTCTCTCTCTCTCTGCCTATCGTTCTCTGCCTCTCTCTCTCTCTGCCTCTCTCGCTGCCTCTCTCTCTCTGGCTGCCTTCTCTCTCTCCTCCCAGTGTTTTGGCTTCATGAACCTGGTCTTGTGGGGAGGAAACCTGTGGTTCGTCTTTAAGGAGACCGGCATCATCGCCCCCTTCATGCGCGCCCCTCCTCCCCAGGAGAAGCAGCCCGCCCCAGACTCGTACGGCCAGCAGGCGGGGTACGAGCAGGACCCTTACGCCAGCGCCCAGGGGGACTACAAGCCAGAATACAACCAGCAGCAGCAGGGCTACAACCAGGAGGGCGGAGAGTATGGACACACACCCACCTCCTTCGCCAATCAGATGTGAGGGGGAGGAGGAAATAGGAAGTGTGGAGGTGGCTGACGGCTGGAGAGTCACATTATATTGTTTTCACATGGTTATTTTATTATAATTATTTGACTTTCATATATTTTATTAGACAGCCTTACTGATATTATGAGGAATTATTATGAGATGTTATGAAGAATATTTTATATATTATATTATTATATATTCATATATATATATATATATTGATTTATTTTTTTACTTTAAACTGAGTTTATTTGGTTTTCATTTAAAGCTTTAGCAATTACATTCACACAGAATGAGTTTATTATCGCATAATATATATATACTGTATGTGAATCCAAATAGGATTCTCCATGATTTAGTTTTGTTCACTACCTCCACGTGTTTAGTTCCACTCAGTCAGGAGCAACAGGATGATCAGGAGCGTTGGTGGCGTTGCAGCTCATCTCCTTAAACTCTCAAATTCACAATCTGGACCTACAGGCCAGTGCCACTGCTTTTTTCTCTCTGTCCCATTGTTCCCCTGTAATCAGACACTGATTTAGACCTGGGACACCAGTGGATGCAAGTAGTTATCAGGTAGAACAGTACCGCTGGAAACTACAGTACCCACAATGCCACACTCCTTCCTGTGTGTCTGTTTGCACAGCGGACCTCGTAGGGTCAGATTTAAAACACCCCTCTCTCTTAATGTTTCCTGTCTTCTTTTCCTCTCCACAGAGAGTCAGCAGAGTGACGGGGGGAGGAGTGTGGTGCCTGGAAACTACAGTACCCACAATGCCGCACTCCTTCCTGTGTGTCTGTTTGCGCATCTATCTGTGTGCTGAGTAAATGGGGGACAGGGGGAGAGTTACCTAAACAAAAATAAGTGAGGGAACAGGGAGGGGGAGAGATTAGATGTTAGTTATTGTGGTGAAAAAAAGAGAGTACATGTGAATATAAACTTGAACATATGAAAAATGTTATTATAAAAAATACATCTATTTAAAAATGGATTATAATGTTGACAATAGTAATATTAGATTGTTGAGAGAATGTATTCGTATGTGCTGTATAGATATCACTATGAACAACTATATAGACAAACATTTTTTAATGTTAACTATTCTAATGTTCAGATTCTGAGTTTAGTAAATGAATCATTTATAAACAATAATTCTCCCAAACACTAATTCCTCCTCTGTGCAACAATATGTACTTTAAAAATAGATGTGT
This sequence comes from Oncorhynchus kisutch, assembly GCF_002021735.2. Taxonomy (NCBI): domain Eukaryota; kingdom Metazoa; phylum Chordata; class Actinopteri; order Salmoniformes; family Salmonidae; genus Oncorhynchus; species Oncorhynchus kisutch. The sequence goes on along the minus strand of NC_034197.2, from coordinate 43,217,600 downwards.
TTTATACAATTCTATTTTATTCATCTGCTTGTTCTGTTGTGTCTCTTGGTTTTGTACATCGGTTGGATTTACAGAACATCAAGGCAGTTTCATTATATAGGCTATCTCTCACTCTATCTCTCACAGTGAAATAAATCAAACAGTAGACCAATACCTTTCTTTCCTCAGTCTAAAGCTATAAGAACTGTGTTGAACATGTAAATTCCATGCATCCCACTAGGAATACAGTAAATTCCATGCATCCCACTAGGAATACAGTAAATTCCATGCATCCCACTAGGAATACAGTAAATTCCATGCATCCCAGTAGGAATACAGTAAATTCCATGCATCCCACTAGGAACACAGTAAATTCCATGCATCCCAGTAGGAATACAGTAAATTCCATGCATCCCAGTAGGAATACAGTAAATTCCATGCATCCCAGTAGGAATACAGTCAATTCCATGCATCCCACTAGGAACACAGTAAATTCCATGCATCCCACTAGGAATACAGTAAATTCCATACATCCCAATAGGAATACAGTAAATTCCATGCATCCCAGTAGGAATACAGTAAATTCCATGCATCCCACTAGGAATACAGTAAATTCCATGCATCCCAGTAGGAATACAGTAAATTCCATTCATCCCAGCAGGAATACAGTAAATTCCATGCATCCCACTAGGAATACAGTAAATTCCATACATCCCACTAGGAATGCAGTAAATTCCATGCATCCCAGTAGGATTACAGTAAATTCCATGCATCCCAGTAGGAATACAGTCATTTCCATGCATCCCAGTAGGAATACAGTCAATTCCATGCATCCCAGTAGGAATACAATAAATTGCATGCATCCCAGTAGGAATACAGTCAATTCCATGCATCCCAGTAGGAATACAGTAAAAATCCATGCATCTCAGTAGGAATACAGTAAATTCCATGCATCCCAGTAGGAATACAGTAAATTCCATGCATCCCAGTAGGAATACAGTAAATTCCATGCATCCCAGTAGGAATACAGTAAATTCCATGCATCCCAGTAGGAATACAGTAAATTCCATGCATCCCAGTAGGAATACAGTAAATTCCATGCATCCCAGTAGGAATACAGTAAATTCCATGCATCCCAGTAGGAATACAGTAAATTCCATGCATCCCAGTAGGAATACAGTAAATTCCATGCATCCCAGTAGGAATACAGTATGAGCTACTAGAGAAGCATGGTTGAATGTTCCGTCTAGTACTATGCCCCTCCTGTTAAATTGGTATTTTATGCAAGTTGGTTGGTTATGAGTGTGACCCAGACTGAGATAATCAGCTGTGCGTTGAGATGACGTTTGGGCAGATGGCTATGTTAATTTCTATCCCATAGCAATACAGTACACCTCTCTCTCTCTCTCTCTCTCTCTCTCTCTCTCTCTCTCTCTCTCTCTCTCTCTCTCTCTCTCTCTCTCTCCCTCCCCTCTCTCCCTCCCCCCTCTCTCCCTCCCTCTCTCTCCCCCTCTCTCTCTCCCCCCTCTCTCTCTCTCTCTCTCTCTCTCGCTGTCTCTCTCTCTCCCTCACCCTCTCTCCATCTCCCCATCTCTCTCTCTCTCTCTCTCTCTCCCTCCCCCTCTCTCCCCCTCTCTCCCTCCCTCTCTCTCCCCCTCTCTCCCTCCCTCTCTCTCCCCCTCTCTCTCTCCCCCTCTCCCTTTCTCTCTCTCTCCCTCTCTCTTTATCTTTCTCTCTCTCTCACAATGCTCTGCCCCAAGTAACTGTCTATTTTCTTAAATATGTTATTCTGACACTCTGTTGTTGGTGTTTGTGTTGTGTCCTGTGTTACTCTCAATGCCTTTTGGGTTGTGCTGTATTTCTTGTATATTATATATATTTAGCGTCGGTGATGATGATGATGATGATGATGATGAAGATGACTATGGAGAAAACAACAGGTAATCATCAAATGTTGTTGTTTTCTTCTATGGAATCAAACTTTCAATAAAGAGGCTGTTGTCATGGGAACGGTTGTCATTCTTCTTTCCCCTTCCTCTTCTCAGTCTCCTGAGTCCTCCAGACTATGGGGGCGTTATTCAATCCCGTCGCGCGTTGTAGCCTCCGTTGTCATTTACAGGTCATTTCTAATTGAGCGGAATTATGCAGCGTTTACCTGCGAACGCAGGAACCTTGAAAAGACATTGTCTACAACACGGGAACGGATTGATCCCTGTCATGGTTTTTGTTTTGTTTTCAGCTTTAAAATAACTAACCAGTGATATCTTATTAACCTGGTCCTAAATCTGTTGTTCTCTTATTAACCTGGTCCTAAATCTGTTGTTCTCTTATTAACCTGGTCCTAAATCTGTTGTTCTCTTATTAACCTGGTCCTAAATCTGTTGTTCTCTTATTAACCTGGTCCTAAATCTGTTGTTCTCTTATTAACCTGGTCCTAAATCTGTTGTTCTCTTATTAACCTGGTCCTAAATCTGTTGTTCTCTTATTAACCTGGTCCTAAATCTGTTGTTCTCTTATTAACCTGGTCCTAAATCTGTTGTTCTCTTATTAACCTAGTCATAAATCAGTTGTTCTCTTATTAACCTGGTCCTAAATCTGTTGTTCTCTTATTAACCTGGTCCTAAATCTGTTGTTCTCTTATTAACCTGGTCCTAAATCTGTTGTTCTCTTATTAACCTGGTCCTAAATCTGTTGTTCTCTTATTAACCTGGTCCTAAATCTGTTGTTCTCTTATTAACCTGGTCCTAAATCTGTTGTTCTCTTATTAACCTGGTCCTAAATCTGTTGTTCTCTTATTAACCTGGTCCTAAATCTGTTGTTCTCTTATTAACCTGGTCCTAAATCTGTTGTTCTCTTATTAACCTGGTCCTAAATCTGTTGTTCTCTTATCAACCTGGTCCTAAATCTGTTGTTCTCTTATTAACCTGGTCCTAAATCTGTTGTTCTCTTATTAACCTGGTCCTAAAATCTGTTGTTCTCTTATTAACCTGGTCCTAAATCTGTTGTTCTCTTATTAAACTGGTCCTAAATCTGTTGTTCTCTTATTAACCTGGTCCTAAATCTGTTGTTCTCTTATTAACCTGGTCCTAAATCTGTTGTTCTCTTATTAACCTGGTCCTAAATCTGTTGTTCTCTTATCAACCTGGTCCTAAATCTGTTGTTCTCTTATTAACCTGGTCCTAAATCTGTTGTTCTCTTATTAACCTGGTCCTAAATCTGTTGTTCTCTTATCAACCTGGTCCTAAATCTGTTGTTCTCTTATTAACCTGGTCCTAAATCTGTTGTTCTCTTATTAACCTGGTCCTAAATCTGTTGTTCTCTTATTAACCTGGTCCTAAATCTGTTGTTCTCTTATTAACCTGGTCCTAAATCTGTTGTTCTCCTTATCAACCTGGTCCTAAATCTGTTGTTCTCTTATCAACCTGGTCCTAAATCTGTTGTTCTCTTATTAAACCTGGTCCTAAATCTGTTGTTCTCTTATCAACCTGGTCCTAAATCTGTTGTTCTCTTATCAACCTGGTCCTAAATCTGTTGTTCTCTTATTAACCTGGTCCTAAATCTGTTGTTCTCTTATCAACCTGGTCCTAAATCTGTTGTTCTCTTATCAACCTGGTCCTAAATCTGTTGTTCTCTTATTAACCTGGTCCTAAAATCTGTTGTTCTCTTATCAACCTGGTCCTAAATCTGTTGTTCTCTTATCAACCTGGTCCTAAATCTGTTGTTCTCTTATCAACCTGGTCCTAAATCTGTTGTTCTCTTATCAACCTGGTCCTAAATCTGTTGTTCTCTTATCAACCTGGTCCTAAATCTGTTGTTCTCTTATCAACCTGGTCCTAAATCTGTTGTTCTCTTATCAACCTGGTCCTAAATCTGTTGTTCTCTTATCAACCTGGTCCTAAATCTGTTGTTCTCTTATCAACCTGGTCCTAAATCTGTTGTTCTCTTATCAACCTGGTCCTAAATCTGTTGTTCTCTTATCAACCTGGTCCTAAATCTGTTGTTCTCTTATAACCTGGTCCTAAATCTGTTGTTCTCTTATCAACCTGGTCCTAAATCTGTTGTTCTCTTATCAACCTGGTCCTAAATCTGTTGTTCTCTTATCAACCTGGTCCTAAATCTGTTGTTCTCTTATCAACCTGGTCCTAAATCTGTTGTTCTCTTATTAACCTGGTCCTAAATCTGTTGTTCTCTTATTAACCTGGTCCTAAATCTGTTGTTCTCTTATTAACCTGGTCCTAAATCTGTTGTTCTCTTATCAACCTGGTCCTAAATCTGTTGTTCTCTTATCAACCTGGTCCTAAATCTGTTGTTCTCTTATCAACCTGGTCCTAAATCTGTTGTTCTCTTATCAACCTGGTCCTAAATCTGTTGTTCTCTTATCAACCTGGTCCTAAATCTGTTGTTCTCTTATCAACCTGGTCCCTAAATCTGTTGTTCTCTTATCAACCTGGTCCTAAATCTGTTGTTCTCTTATCAACCTGGTCCTAAATCTGTTGTTCTCTTATCAACCTGGTCCTAAATCTGTTGTTCTCTTATCAACCTGGTCCTAAATCTGTTGTTCTCTTATCAACCTGGTCCTAAATCTGTTGTTCTCTTATCAACCTGGTCCTAAATCTGTTGTTCTCTTATCAACCTGGTCCTAAATCTGTTGTTCTCTTATTAACCTGGTCCTAAATCTGTTGTTCTCTTATCAACCTGGTCCTAAATCTGTTGTTCTCTTATCAACCTGGTCCTAAATCTGTTGTTCTCTTATCAACCTGGACCTAAATCTGTTGTTCTCTTATCAACCTGGACCTAAATCTGTTGTTCTCTTATCAACCTGGACCTAAATCTGTTGTTCGCTTGGTCCTGGTCCTACATCTGTTGTTCTCTTATCAACCTGGTCCTAAATCTGTTGTTCTCTTATTAACCTGGTCCTAAATCTGTTGTTCTCTTATCAACCTGGTCCTAAATCTGTTGTTCTCTTATCAACCTGGACCTAAATCTGTTGTTCTCTTATCAACCTGGACCTAAATCTGTTGTTCGCTTGGTCCTGGTCCTACATCTGTTGTTCTCTTATTAACCTGGTCCTAAATCTGTTGTTCTCTTATCAACCTGGTCCTAAATCTGTTGTTCTCTTATCAACCTGGTCCTAAATCTGTTGTTCTCTTATCAACCTGGACCTAAATCTGTTGTTCTCTTATCAACCTGGACCTAAATCTGTTGTTCGCTTGGTCCTGGTCCTACATCTGTTGTTCTCTTATCAACCTGGTCCTAAATCTGTTGTTCTCTTATCAACCTGGACCTAAATCTGTTGTTCTCTTATCAACCTGAACCTAAATCTGTTGTGCCCTTGACAACTCAATTTCTTGCTGTCATTGTCAATGTTAAGCTAACCAGTTTGGCATGACAATGAGTGACGAGTTTGCATGATAGCACAAACATACAGACACTCAGGCCAACATCCCATCAACTTTGATCATTGATCAGTGTAATGTACTGTATGGTTGGTTTATTTCAAGTTGAAGGTATGTTGGGTTTACAACTAAAATCTAATACTAACCAGAGATGGATGTGGATTTGATGTTTCCGCCAGGGATGTGTTGCCATGACACCAAGGGAGGCCGACCTTGCTCTTTGATAACCGTTTCCATAGAAACAGTCATAACAGTTGCAGTATCCATGTCAACAGTAGCCATTTCCTAAAAGACCCAATACTGATCCAGATAACTGACTGTAGTGACGACTCGTCCTTCAGGTGTTTTGAGTCCTGCTTGTTTAGGTGGGGGGAGGGGTGATTTGAGTCCTGCCTGTTTGGGGGGAGGGGTGATTTGAGTCCTGCCTGTTTGGGGGGGGGGGGGGGGGGGGATTTGAGTCCTGCCTGTTTGGGGGGGAGGGGGGATTTGAGTCCTGCCTGTTTGGGGGGGAGGGGTGATTTGAGTCCTGCCTGTTTGGGGGGAGGGGTGATTTGAGTCCTGCCTGTTTGGGGGGTGGGGGATTTGAGTCCTGCCTGTTTGGGGGGGGGGGTGATTTGAGTCCTGCCTGTTTGGGGGGGAGGGGGGATTTGAGTCCTGCCTGTTTGGGGGGGAGGGGTGATTTGAGTCCTGCCTGTTTGGGGGGGAGGGGTGATTTGAGTCCTGCCTGTTTGGGGGGAGGGGTGATTTGAGTCCTGCCTGTTTGGGGGGTGGGGGATTGAGTCCTGCCTGTTTGGGGGGGGGGGTGATTTGAGTCCTGCCTGTTTGGGGGGGGGGGGGGGGGGTGATTTGAGTCCTGCCTGTTTAGGTGGGGGGGAGGGGTGATTTGAGTCCTGCCTGTTTGGGGGGGAGGGGTGATTTGAGTCCTGCCTGTTTGGGGGGGAGGGGTGATTTGAGTCCTGCCTGTTTGGGGGGAGGGGTGATTTGAGTCCTGCCTGTTTGGGGGGTGGGGTGATTTGAGTCCTGCCTGTTTGGGGGGAGGGGTGATTTGAGTCCTGCCTGTTTGGGGGGTGGGGGATTGAGTCCTGCCTGTTTGGGGGGGGGGGTGATTTGAGTCCTGCCTGTTTGGGGGGGAGGGGTGATTTGAGTCCTGCCTGTTTGGGGGGGAGGGGTGATTTGAGTCCTGCCTGATTGGGGGGGAGGGGTGATTTGAGTCCTGCCTGTTTGGGGGGGAGGGGTGATTTGAGTCCTGCCTGTTTGGGGGGGAGGGGTGATTTGAGTCCTGCCTGTTTGGGGGGGAGGGGTGATTTGAGTCCTGCCTGTTTGGGGGGGAGGGGTGATTTGAGTCCTGCCTGTTTGGGGGGGGGGGGGGGTGATTTGCATGTTATTTTGGCATTAATACGTGTCACATAACCATTTGCATACAATGTTGTTGTTTTTTAATCATTGAGTTAATAAAGCAGCATAAAAACATGGTCTCTTGTTTTGTCTTCTTGAGTAAAGCAGCTCCAAAAGGCAGGTGTTTCAGCTTCGTGATTGGCTCAGTGTCCTGTCACTCATGGGGACACTGCGTCACTCCAAAAGGCAGGTGTTTCAGCTCCGTGATTGGCTCAGTGTCCTGTCACTCATGGGGACACTGCGTCACTCCAAAAGGCAGGTGTTTCAGCTCAGTGCTTTCTGTGGTGGAGGGGCAGCCAGCAGGAAATACAGAGCGAAGGGGTTGGTCATGTTCTCTGGTTGCTCCGTGATTGGCTCAGTGTCCTGTCACTCATGGGGACACTGCTTCACTGCAAAATCTACGGGGAGAGCTTTAAAATTCAAGCTCCGTGAGTTAGAGGTACATTAGAAGTGCCCATCCAAGAAGGCCCAAGGTCATTGGCCACAGATAGAATTACGTCAAATCACGTTATATCTACAGTAGCATTGATTGGACTGATCATGTCAACATCAGACTTTCAAAATCTTAGCTAGCAGTCATCATCATCTCTCTCCAGTCCTCTCCCCATGCCCGTCCTCTCCTCTCTCCTCATTTCTCTCCCGTCTTCTCCTTTCCCCTCCTCACTCCAGTCCTCTCCTCTCCCCTCCTCTCCCCAGTCCCCTCCTTTATCCAGTTCTCTCCCCACCTCTCTCCAGTTCTCTCCTATCCATTCCTCTCTCCAGTCCTCTTGTCTCCCCTCTCTCCAGTCCTCTTGTCTCCCCTCATCTCTCCAGTCCTCTTGTCTCCTCTCTCTCCAGTCCTCTCCCCTCCTCTCCCCTTTCCCACCCTCTCCACTCTCATCTCACCAGTCCTCTCCTCTCTCCTCCTCTCTCCAGTCCCCTCCTTTATCCAGCTCTCTCCCCTCATCTCTACAGTCCTCTCCCCTCCTCTCTCTCCAGTCCTCTCCCCTCCTCTCCCCTTTCCCATCCTCTCCACTCTCATCTCGCCAGTCCTCTCCTCTCTCCGTCCTGTCCACTCACCTTCACGCTGCAGTCCTCTCCTCTCTCCGCCCTGTCCTCTCACCTTCACGCTGCAGTCCTCTCTCACCTCCTCTCTCCAGTCCTCTCCTCTCTCCGTCCTGTCCTCTCACCTTCACGCTGCAGTCCTCTCTATCAACAGAAACCTTGGAGCAATTAGGGTTAAGTGCCTTGCTCAGGGGCACATCGACACATTTGAACCAGCGACCTCTAACCGCGAGGCTACCTGCCGCTCTATATGTCCCTGAGAAACCTGTCCTTGAATGAGTAGATGTGTCCAAACTTTTGACTGGTATGTTTGCAAAGCAATACATATTGAGAACTTCTTTTGCGTGGGTTTTTTTTTGTGTTAGGAAAACACGGTTACAATGTTCTCAGAATATCCAATATTTCTAGTTCTAGACTCGTTTCCTATTTCCTGACACAAACCGGTACACCTGGAAACTACTACCTTACAGTGATAATACCAGTGAATCCAGGAAGTATTCAAAGCCTTTGAGCTTTTGTTACGTCACAACCTTATTCTAAAATTGATCAAATTAAAACATTTCTTCATCAATCTACACACAAGCGAAAACAGGTTTCTAGAAATGTTCATATTTGTATTCAGACCCTTTGCTATGAGACTCAAAATTGAGTTCAGGTGCATCCTGTTTCCATTGATCATCCTTAAGATGTTTCTACAACTTAATTGGTGTCCACCTGTGGTAAATTCAATTGATTGGACATGATTTGGACAAAGGTACACACCTGTCTATATAAGGTCCCAAAGTTGACCAAGACATGAGGTCAAAGGAGTTGTATGTAGAGCTCAGAGACAGGATTGTGTCGAGGCACAGATCTGGGGAACCTTTCTGCCACATTGAAGGTACCCAAGAACACCTCCATCATTCTTAAATTGAAGAAGTTTGAAACAACCAAGACGCTTCCTCGAGCTGGCCGCCCGGCCAAACGTTCAGAGTTTCTCTGTGGAGATGGGAGAATCTTCCAGAAGGACAATCTTTTAAAAAATATATATATTTAACTAATCAGTTAACAACAAATTCTTATTTTCAATGATGGCAGATTGGTACCTTGTCAGCTCGGGGATTTGAACTTGCAACCTTTCGGCTGCTAGTCCAACGCTCTAACCACTAGGATTCCCTGCCAACCCAAATCTCTCTGCAGCACTCCACCAATCAGGCCTTTATGCTAGAGTGGCCAGACGGAAGCCACTCCTCAGTAAAAGGCACATGACAGCCAGCTTGGAGTTTGCCAAAAGGCACCTAAAGGACTCAGACTATGAGAAACAAGATTATCTTGTCTGATGAATGCCAAGCGTCATTTCTGAAGGAAACCTGGCGGTGGTGGCAGCATCATGCTGTGTTGGTGGCAGCATCATGCTGTGGTGGTGACAGCATCATGGTGGTGCTGCAGCATCATGCTGTGGGGATGTTTTTCAGCGGCAGGGACTGGGAGACTAGTCAGGATCGAGGGAAAGATGAACAGAGCAGAGTACAGAGAGATCCTTGATGAAAAACGCTCAGGACCTCAGACTGGGGAGAAGGTTCACCTTCCAACAGGACAACAACCCTAAGCACACAGCCAAGACAACACAGGAGTGGCTTTGGGACAAGTCTCTGAATGTCCTTGAGTGGCCCAGCCAGAGGCCGGACTTGAACCAGATCAAACATCTCTGGAAAGACCTGAAAATAGCTGTGCAGTGATGCTCCCCATCCAACCTGACAGAGCTTGAGAGGATCTGCAGAGAAGAATGGGAGAAACTCCCCAAATACAGGTATGCCAAACTTGTAGCATCATACCCAAGAAGACTCGAGGCTGTAATCACTGCCAAAGGTGCTTCAACAAAGTACTGAGTAAAGGGTCAGAATACTAATGTAAATGTAATATTTCTTTTTTTTTATACATTTGCAAACATTTCTAAAATCTAACTAAACTGTTTCATTATGGAGTATTGTGATGTCATTATGGGGTATTGTGATGTCATTATGGTGTATTGTGATGTCATTATGGGGTATTGTGATGTCATTATGGGGTAATGTGTGTAGATTGATGAGGGGAAAAAACTAGTAGTGGAGTTTGGAGTGTGACTGTTTGAGAACCATCATAGAACCTTTACAGAACCATTATAGAACCATTACAGAACCATAACGTAACCTTTACAGAACACCACATAACCTTTACAGAACCATAACATAACCTTTACAGAACCATAACAGAACCTTTACAGAACACCACATAACCTTTACAGAACCATAACAGAACCTTTACAGAACCATAACAGAACCTTTACAGAACCATAACATAACCTTTACAGAACATCACAGAACCTTTTACAGAACATCACAGAACCTTTACAGAACCATGAGAGAAGTGCCTGTCTCGTTTGTGGTTTAACATGTATTGTGTGTAGATTGATGAGGGGAAAAAACTAGTAGTGGAGTTTGGAGTGTGACTGTTTGAGGTTGTGGACAGGTGTCTTTTATACTGATAAGTTCAAACAGGTGCCATTAATACAGGTAACGAGTGGAGGACAGAGGAGCCTCTTAAAGAAGAAGTTACAGGTCTGTGAGAGCCAGAAATCTTGTTTGTTTGTAGGTGACCAAATACTTGTTTTCCACCATAATTTGCAAATAAATTCATTAAAAATCCTACAATGTGATTTTCTGGATTTTTCTTCCTCATTTTGTCTGTCATAGTTGAAGTGTACCTATGATGAAAATTACAGGCCTCTCTCATCTTTTTAAGTGGGAGAACTTGCACAATTGGTGGCTGACTAAATACTTTTTTGCCCCACTGTATATATATATATATATATATATATATATATATATATATATATATATATCTGTCTCTCTTTCTCTCCATCTCTTTCTCTATATTTAGCTATAGCATATTTGGTGTAATGTAATTGGCCCTTAATTATAAAATATTGATAATCACGTTGTGGTTATTTGCTGTTTGTATGCAGTATGCAGTTGGATATTATAGTGACACATGGTGGCAGTAGTGGCTCAGTTGAGTTTTATCATCATCTTCACAGAATCATCAACCATCACAGAACCTTTACAGAACCTTTACAGAACATCACAGAACCTTTACAGGACCATTAGAGAACCATTACAGAACCATAACAGAACCTTTACAGAACACCACAGAACCTTTACAGAACCATAACAGAACCTTTACAGAACCATAACAGAACCTTTACAGAACACCACAGAACCTTTACAGAACCATAACAGAACCTTTACAGAACCATTATAGAACCATTACAGAACCATAACAGAACCTTTACAGAACACCACAGAACCTTTACAGAACCATAACATAACCTTTACAGAACCATAACAGAACCTTTACAGAACCATAACAGAACCTTTACAGAACACCAAAGAACCTTTACAGAACATCACAGAACCTTTTACAGAACATCACAGAACCTTTACAGAACCATGAGAGAAGTGCCTGTCTCGTTTGTGGTTTAACATGTGGTTGTTAGTTTCACAAAGGCCTGGCGTCAAAACCGTAATATAGCTTTCACGCACGCCTAAACCGTACATTTCCTCATCGTTTATAAGATGTCATGCACTCCCCTATCTGCTGTATGTCTCCTTGTACACATATTAGATTGACTCGTGGTTGTCTAGATGATGATTCTACATAATGATTTCACTGCCTGCTGTGGAACAGCATTGTCATGGTGTTTCCATCCTACACAAATAGGGCATCCAGCATCTGTGTTTCTTCAGACACTCATTTATTATATTCCTCACGTATTCTTCACCATCTCTGTGCTCTCATTATTCCTCTCTCCTTTTCTCTCCTCCCGCCGCCCTCTCCTTCTCGTGTCCCTCCCCTTCTCTCTGGATGCTAAGCTCCTCCCCCTGCCCTCTCTTTCTCGTGTCCCTCCCCTTCTCTCTGGATGCTAACCTCCTCCCCCCGCCCTCTCTTTCTCGTGTCCTCCCTCCCTCCTGTGTTCATCTCTCCAGCTCTCAGGGTGACAGTCAGTGTTGGTTTTCTCCTCGTTGGGGCAGCCTCATCTCTCCTGAAGGATGTCGGGCCCTCTGACTAACAGCTCCAGCTTTAGCTCTGTGCTCTTCCTGCTGTCTCTCTCCGTGGTCCTCCTCCTCCCGCCTCTGCGGCTGGACGCTAAGGTAAGAAAAGAGAGATGGACTCACAGAGACAGTCCGAGACACGCTAGCATCCCCTCAGCTCATAATCACATCACATAATTCTATTAGATTCCATTGGAATCAGCGACCACCCTTGACACATACATGTATGTATTGTTGGGTTCACAGGAGGCTGGTGGCACCTGAATTGAGGAGGACGGGCTCGTGGTAATGGCTGGAGCGGAATTAGTGGAATGGTATCAAATACATCAAAAAACATGGTTTTCATGTGTTTGATACCATTCCATCCGCTCCGTTCCGGACGTTATTATGAGCCGTCCTCCCTTCACCAGCCTCCTGTGGCTGGGTTATGTTGTTTGAATGCGCTGTTGATTCTTGGAGGCATGTTTTTCTCTGTTTGTTGTGTGTCAGGGATGATGAGTCATCAATAAGCTAACTGATTATTCCGTAGTTGCCATGGTGCCGTGAGGAATCCTTGACACAGAGCTCTGTAAATATTGCAGACATTGCTACATGTTTTTTACTTTTAAGTGTTTGTTGTTGCATTTTTAGAGTATTTTTTTTGCAAACCTACTTTTTTTTTTGCTAACCCCTTAGGGGTGATGGTGAAGAAGAAAAAACAGTCAGGCTTATCCGTTCCCCCAGTTTGTTTATCCGTTCCCCCAGTTTGTTTATCCGTTCCCCCAGTTTGTTTATCCGTTCCCCCAGTTTGTTTATCCGTTCCCTCAGTTTGTTTATCCGTTCCCCCAGTTTGTTTATCCGTTCCCCCAGTTTGTTTATCCGTTCCCCCAGTTTGTTTATCCGTTCCCCCAGTTTGTTTATCCGTTCACCCAGTGTGTTTATCCGTTCCCCCAGTTTGTTTATCCGTTCCACCAGTTTGTTTATCCGTTCCCTCAGTTTGTTTATCCGTTCCCTCAGTTTGTTTATCCGTTCCCCCAGTTTGTTTATCCGTTCCCCCAGTTTGTTTATCCGTTCCCTCAGTGTGTTTATCCGTTCCCTCAGTTTGTTTATCCGTTCCCCCAGTTTGTTTATCCGTTCCCTCAGTGTGTTTATCCGTTCCCTCAGTTTGTTTATCCGTTCCCTCAGTGTGTTTATCCGTTCCCTCAGTGTGTTTATCCGTTCCCTCAGTGTGTTTATCCGTTCCCTCAGTGTGTTTATCCGTTCCCTCAGTGTGTTTATCCTTTCCCTCAGTGTGTTTATCCGTTCCCTCAGTGTGTTTATCCGTTCCCTCAGTTTGTTTATCCGTTCCCCCAGTTTGTTTATCCGTTCCCTCAGTTTGTTTATCCGTTCCCTCAGTTTGTTTATCCGTTCCCTCAGTTTGTTTATCCGTTCCCTCAGTTTGTTTATCCGTTCCCTCAGTTTGTTTATCCGTTCCCCCAGTTTTTTTATCCGTTCCCTCAGTTTGTTTATCCGTTCCCTCAGTTTGTTTATCCGTTCCCTCAGTTTGTTTATCCGTTCCCTCAGTTTGTTTACCCGTTCCCTCAGTTTGTTTATCCGTTCCCTCAGTTTGTTTATCCGTTCCCCCAGTTTGTTTATCCGTTCCCCCAGTTTGTTTATCCGTTCCCCCAGTTTGTTTATCCGTTCCCTCAGATTTTGGATTGGTTCCCTCTTCTCCTTATCTAGGCTACCATTACAGACCCACTTGACCAATAACATTGCAGCCTAAATGTAATTATATTTAGTTAATGAAATACTTAAAATTGTGATTATTACTGGCAATTCTATCATTTCTAGGTGAACGTATTGTCATCGCAAAATGTTATTTCTTTGTTATGAACATAGAGCCAGAACTTTAAACCATCTGTGCCTGGTTGACTACGTCACGCAAGATGTTCATCACACAAGATGTTCATCACGCAAGATGTTCATCACGCAAGATGTTCATCACACAAGATGTTCATCACACAAGATGTTCATCACACAAGATGTTCATCACACAAGATGTTCATCACACAATATGTTCATCACGCAATATGTTCATCACACAAGATGTTCATCACACAAGATGTTCATCACACAATATGTTCATCACACAAGATGTTCATCACACAAGATGTCCACCTGCCTAACGCAGGGATGAGAGTGCGTCATTGCTCCTGTTAACACCGAAGCCTCTTGGAAATGATGCACAGGAAATGCAGATGCCTTTAGTTTCTGCCTCCAGTGAGGGACGTGCACCATTCTAAGAGAAACACGTCCAGGTTTTACTGGACATGGCCCTGTCTTTATGGGGGTAAAACACTGGTGGTGGGGGATGAGAGGCGCACAAACCAGACCACTATTCATGTTTTCCAAGTGGCATGAATCCGAGTTGGCACAAAATGTGACCTATTTGGCTTGCATCGCATAAACATGCATCATTCAGTTACGACTGCTAGTTAGGATCCTGGCTTTTCAGGTTATTGACATTACATTGCCTTATTTAGGGTCTTGCACACTTGTTAACTACATCATCATGTAGATTCTAGAACACCATCTCCCACCAACTACATCATCGTGTAGATTCTAGAACACCATCTCCCACCAACTACATCATCATGTAGATTCTAGAACACCATCTCCCACCAACTACATCATCATGTAGATTCTAGAAGACCATCTCCCATCAACTACATCATCTGCGGCAGGTAGCCTAGCGGTTAAGAGCGTTGAGCCAGTAGCCGAAAGTTCACCAGTTTGAATCCCTGGGCCCGCAAGGTGGACAAATCTGCTGTTCTTCTCTTCAGCAATGCAGTTAAACCCCAAACAACTGCTCCCCGGATGCTGATGATTAAGGCAGTGTATTATGAAAGATGCTTGGTTTCCATAAACAAATGTAGTTCTCTAGCTAGATAGTTAGCTAGGTAACGTTAGCTACGCTACCTCAGCTTGGTAATACGTGGTTCAATAGAATCAATAGATGGTGCAGCACACAATCTAATTAGCAGAACCTACTGCTGCTGGGAAGAGGAGCTAGCTGCTATGGCAACAGGCTTCTGAGGGCGCAGGCTTTGTCCATCACTGTAAAATACAACACACACACACACACATTTTCTCTGTCTCTCTGTCTCTCTCTCTCTGGCTCTGTCGCTCTCTCTCTCTGGCACTCTCTCTCTCTCTGTCGCTCTCTCTCTCTCCCTCTCTCTCTCTTTCTGTCTCTCCATCCCTCTCTCTCTCTCTCTCTGGCTCTCTGTCTCTCCCTTTCTCTCTCTGGCTCTCTCTCCCTCTCTCTCTCTCTGGCTCTCTGTCTCTCTCTCTCCCTCTCTCTGGCTCTCTCTCTGGCTTTCTGTCCCTCTCTCTCACAATTCAATTCAATTTATTGGCATGGGAAACATATGTTAACATTGCCAAAGCAAGTGAAGTAGATAATATACAAAGTGAAATAAACAATAAAAATGAACAATGGTGTTTGTTCTCACTGGTTGCCCTTGTCTTCTGACAACAGGTCACAAATCTTGCTGCTGTGATGGCACACTGTGGAATTTCACCCAGTAGATATGGGGGATTTATCAAAATTGGGTTTCTTTTGGAATTCTTTGTGGATCTGTGTAATCTGAGGGAAATATGTGTCTCTAATATGGTCATACATTGGGCAGGAGGTTAGGAAGTGCAGCTCAGTTTCCACCTCATTTTGTGGGCAGTGTGCACATAGCCTGTCTTCTCTTGAGAGCCAGGTCTGCCTACGATGGCCTTTCTCAATAGCAAGGCTATGCTCACTGAGTCAAAGCTTTCCTTAACTTTGGGTCAGTCACAGTGGTCAGGTATTCTGCCACTGTGTACTCTCTGTTTAGGGCCAAATAGCATTCCAGTTTGCTCTGTATTTTTGTTAATTCTTTCCAATGTGTCAAGTAATTATCTTTTTGTTTTCTCATGATTTATTTGGGTCTAATTGTGCTGCTGTCCAGGGGCTCTGTGGGGTGTGTTTGAATTTGTGAACAGAGCCCCAGGACCAGCTTGCTTATGGGGACTCTTCTCCAGGCTCATCTCTCTGTAGGTGATGTTTTTGTTATGGAAGGTTTGGGAATCACTTCCTTTTAGGTGGTTGTTGAAGTTAACGGCTCTTTTGTGGATTTTGATAATTAGCGGGTATCGGCCTAATTTAGCTCTGCATGCATTATTTGATGTTTTAAATTGTACATGGAGGATATTTTAGCAGAATTCTGCATGCAGAGTCTAAATTTGGTGTTTGTTCCATTTGGTGAATTCTTGGTTGGTGAACAGACCCCAGACCTCACAACCATAAAGGGCAATGGGTTCTAAACTGATTCAATGGGTTCTATGACTGATTCAATGGGTTCTATGACTGATTCAATGGGTTCTAAACTGATTCAATGGGTTCTAAACTGATTCAATGGGTTCTATGACTGATTCAATGGGTTCTAAACTGATGCAAGTATTTTGTTGAATTTGACCCCCTTTTCTCCCCAATTTCATGGTTCCAATTGTTAGTAGCTACTATCTTGTCTCATCGCTACAACTCCCTTACGGGCTCGGGAGAGACGAAGGTCGAAAGCCATGTGTCCCCCAAAACACAACCCAATCAAGCCGCACTGCTTCTTAACTCAGCACGCATCCAACCCGGAAGCCATTCTCACCAATGTGTTGGAAGAAACACAGTGACCCTGGCGACCTGGTTGCTATTGCGCAATGAGACAAGGATATCCCTGCCGGCCAAACCCTCCCTAACCTGGACGACGCTAGGCCAAAGTCTCTGGTGGCACAGCTAGCACTGCGATGCCGTGTTCCCTAGACCACTGCGCCACCCGGGAGGCCCTCTCATTCAAGTATTTTTAGCCAGATCCTAATTGGTATTATTCGATTCTGGGTTAAACATGGAACATTGTTATACTATACTAGCAGTATAGTATCTGAGGGGTGATAGAGACTGTTTTTTTACATCAGAAGGTAATGCTTATCTATAGGAGCCAGATGGCTTTGGAATGTGTTGAGTGGACGAGAGGAAGTCACAGGGTTGCCAGAGGGGATACGGGTGGAGGTCGTTGGATTAGGCATCAAGGGGGTTGAGGTCAGGTCAGATCCCGCTTAAGGGAGAAACAATGGTTTATTACCCCATCACTTCCTCTTCCTGTCGAACCATGGTGGAAATGCAGTTGTGGTGGTGGAAAAATTGGAGTATATATACTTGTGGTGTTTTTGTCTGAATGCAGTTGTATTGACCCTCAATAAACTGGGCTAAGCTTTCATAATGTCCGTTGAGAATTACAACCAGTATGTCGAATTTTATGTTCCTTTTTGATGGCATAGAATGCTCGTCCTGCCTTGTTCACAGCTTTTGTGGAAGTTACCTGTGGTGCTGATGTTTAGGCCGAGGTATGTATTGTTGTTTGTGTGTTTTGTGTGTTTACTGTCAGGGCCCAGGTCTGGCAGAATCTGTGCAGAAAATCTCGTTTCTGCTGTCGGGCCCTCCTTGGTTGGTAACAGAAGCACCAGATCATCAGCAAACAGTAGACATTTGACTTCAGATTCTAGTAAGGTGAGGCCAGGTGCTGCAGACAGTTCTAGTGCCCTAGCCAATTTGTTGATATATATGTTGAAGAGGTTGGGGCTTAAGCTGCATCCCTGTCTCACCCCACAGTCCTGTGGGAAGAAATGTGTGTTTTTTGCCAATTTTACATTCAGCTGATTTCTGACATGCTGTTCCTTCTTTTTCCATAGTGTATTCCATAGACTCAGGTTTTCTGGGTCTCTATGTTTTTGGTTGGACAGGTTTCTCAATTTCTTTCTTAGGTTTTTGCATTCTTCGTTAAACCATTTGTGATGGTTGTTAATTTTCTTTGATTTTCTGTTTGACATTTTTAGATTTGATAGGGAAGCTGAGAGGTCAAATACACTGTTAAGATTTTCTACTGCCAAGTTTACACCTTCACTATTGCAGTGGAACATTTTACCCAGGAAGTTTCTTAATATTACTCAGTTCCTTTGGCTTTGATGCCTAATGATTGAGTACTGCTCTGTTCAAGTAGAGTGTAATTTTACTGTGATCTGATAAGGGTGTCAGTGGGCTGACTGTGAACGCTCTGAGAGACTCTGGTTGAGGTCAGTGATAAAGTAGTCTACAGTACTACTGCCAAGAGATGAGCTATAGGTGTACCTACCATAGGAGTCCCCTCGAAGCCTACCATTGACTATGTACAGACCCAGTGTGCGACAGAGCTGATCCGTTAAGATCATTTCCTTTTGAATTTCTAGCCACTTTTAACCACTTTTGAATTTCTAGCCAAATGTAAAATGTTCCTGTTTTGATTAATTTAATGGAGGGAGTTAGGTCTGCTCTATATCAAATTAGCATACCACCTGAGTCCCTTCCTTGTTTCACACCTGGTAGTTTGGTGGATGGGACTACCAGCTCTCTGTAACCTAGAGGGCAACCAGTGGGTCTGTCCCCTCTATACCATGTTTCTTGTAGGATGACAATGTCTGTATGTCCGATTTACTTGATGATGTCCAGGTTCCTGCTCTTTAGGCCAAAGGCAGATGACCTCAGGCCTTGGATATTCCAGGATGAGATAGTGAAGGCTTTGTGTTCCTTAAAGTGGTCGATGTTATTGGTCGTGTGCTTTGGCCTCAGACCAGTAAGTGTGTGCAGAGCCTGCTGAGTGTCTTGTACATTCCATTGTCTTGGGCCATTGTCTTGGGTTATTGTAAGAGTTGGGCCTCCTGTTTGCCCGCTCACGGCCTGGGAATATGTGTGACTTCCATGTTGAGGCCCTCTTTGTGGGGGTGGGATACATTCGGTGGGCAGGAGGGGCATAGGTCTGATCTGAGGGGGCCTAAATGGCGTGTGGGCATGGTGGACTTGGGGGGGGTGTTGATTGGTTGGATGTGGCTGGTGGTGTTGTGGTGTTGTGTCCTCGATGCAGGTCCTTTCGGCGTGTGTCTGGGGAGGGGGGCGTCCAGCAGGTCTGGGAGAGTGTCTTGGTCTGGGCGGGGTGGCTATTGATCTGTTGCTCCTGTGTGAAGTGTTGGGGCTGCGTTTGAGAGCGATGTCCTTTAGGGTCCGAGCGAAGGTGGGCACTGCTGCCTTGTAGAGGTGGACCTGGTCATAAAGGCTGTCCAGGGTGGAGTGGTGGGCCAGGAAAACATTTGGTTCTGAGGCACAGTCATGGGAAATACTTGCGTTTACCTGCAGTATGGTAGGTAGCAGGGTGGAAGTCTTTTGTGGTAGCAGGGTGGAGAAAGTAGAAGAAGCTTTTTCAATCACTCCCTTTCCTGCTGTGTTCTCAGGTCGTTTGTGTCTGTGTGTATTATTATGTGACTGGGTGACCCTAGTAGGTCATCAGACAGAAAGTCTAGGGCCCTATGGGTGTTTGGACACCAGAGTTTAGACACACTGTGTTTGGGGAAAAGGGTCTTTCTTGTGTATATTTCCCGTTTGACTCCATAAGGAGTGTCTGTTTCTTGTGTATGTCCTCAGTGGGTGTGGGGGGGGTTGTTCTTGTCTATCAGGGTGGCTGACAGGGGGGGTGCTCAGAGGGGGTGAGATCCCCTGGGCTTGGGGTTCTTAACATGTCTGTCCCGCTGTGATATCGACATGGTCAGGGTCTGGGGTGGGCTGTTCTGCTGGCTTCTCTGCGGGGGGTGGCCACCTCTCTAATGGGTTGTTCTCTGTCACACGCCATCCCCCTCACCCTCTCCTCCAGCAGTCTGATCCTCTCCTCTAGTGCTCGGTTCTTCTCCTGCTCCAGCTCTTTCTCTTGTAGATGTTGTCTCACCACAGTCCAGAGTGCAGATGTGTCTCTCTCCACCTCCAGCTCTCCAGGTCTAGTTAAGTTGTTGTGCTGGACTGTTGACTGGAGTGTAACTCCCAGGTGGCTAACAACAGACGGAGCGCAGGAGGTGGCTAACAACAGACGGAGCGCAGGAGGTGGCTAACAACAGACGGAGCGCAGGAGGTGGCTAACAACAGACCTCCATCCTATGCTAGCTTGCTACCGATGGCCTGGCTAGCTGTCTAAATCACCGTGACCCCCAACCAACATCTCCACTCACTGGACCCTTTTGATCACTCGACTAAGCATGCCACTCCTTAATGTCAATATGTCTTGTCCATTGCTGTTCTGGTTAGTGTTTATTGGCTTATTTCACTGTAGAGCCTCTAGTCCTGCTCACTATACCTTATCCAACCTATTAGTTCCACCACCCACACATGCAATGACATCTCCTGGTTTCAATGATGTTTCTAGAGACAATATCTCTCTCTTCATCACTCAATACCTAGGTTTACCTCCACTGTATTCACATCCTACCATACCTTTGTCTGTACATTATACCTTGATGCTATTTTATCGCCCCCAGAAACCTCCTTTTACTCTATGTTCCAGACGTTCTAGACGACCAATTCTCATAGCTTTTAGCCGTACCCTTATTCTACTCCTCCTATGTTCCGCTGGCGATGTAGAGGTGAATCCAGGCCCTGCAGTGCCTAGCTCCACTCCTATTCCCCAGGCGCTCTCTTTTGACGACTTCTGTAACCGTAATAGCCTTGGTTTCATGCATGCTAACATTAGAAGCCTCCTCCCTAAGTTTGTTCTATTCACTGCTTTAGCACACTCTGCCAACCCGGATGTTCTAGCTGTGTTCAGACATTTTAATTCCAAACTACAACATTTTCAGACAAGATAGAACTGCCAAAGGGAGCGGTGTTGCAATCTACTGCAAAGATAGCCTGCAGAGTTCTGTCCTACTATCCAGGTCTGTACCCAAACAATTTGAACTTCTACTTTTAAAAATCCACCTCTCTAAAAACAAGTCTCTCACCGTTGCCGCCTGCTATAGACCACCCTCTGCCACCAGCTATGCTCTGGACACCATATGTGAACTGATTGCCACCCATCTATCTTCAGAGCTTGTGCTGCTAGGCGACCTAAACTGGAACATGCTTAACACCCCAGCCATCCTACAATCTAAACTTGATGCCCTCAATCTCACACAAATTATCAATGAACCTACCAGGTACATCCCCAAAGCCTTAAACACGGGCACCCTCATAGATATCATCCTAACCAACTTCCCCTCTAAATACACCTCTGCTGTCTTAAACCAAGATCTCAGCGATCACTGCCTCATTGCTTGCATCCGTAATGGGTCAGCGGTCAAACGACCTCCACTCATCACTGTAAAACGCTCCCTGAAACACTTCAGCGAGCAGGCCTTTCTAATCGACCTGGCCGGGGTATCCTGGAAGGATATTGATCTCATCCCGTCAGTAGAGGATGCCTGGATATTTTTTTTAAATGCCTTCCTAACCATCTTAAATAAACATGCCTCATTCAATAAATTTAGAACCAGGAACAGATATAGCCCTTGGTTCTCCTCAGACCTGACTGCCCTTAACCAACACAAAAACATCCTATGGCGTTCTGCATTAGCATCGAACAGCCCCCGTGATATGCAGCTGTTCAGGGAAGCTAGAAACCAATATACACAGGCAGTTAGAAAAGCCAAGGCTAGCTTTTTCAAGCAGAAATTTGCTTCCTGCAACACTAACTCAAAAAAGTTCTGGGACACTGTAAAGTCCATGGAGAATAAGAACACCTCCTCTCAGCTGCCCACTGCACTGAAGATAGGAAACACTGTCACCACTGATAAATCCACCATAATTGAGAATTTCAATAAGCATTTTTCTACGGCTGGCCATGCTTTCCACCTGGCTACTCCTACCCCGGTCAACAGCACTGCACCCCCAACAGCAACTCGCCCAAGCCTTCCCCATTTCTCCTTCTCCCAAATCCATTCAGCTGATGTTCTGAAAGAGCTGCAAAATCTGGACCCCTACAAATCAGCCGGGCTAGACAATCTGGACCCTTTCTTTCTAAAATGATCTATTACTAGCCTGTTCAACCTCTCTTTCGTGTCGTCTGAGATTCCCAAAGATTGGAAAGCAGCTGCGGTCATCCCCCTCTTCAAAGGGGGGGGACACTCTTGACCCAAACTGCTACAGACCTATATCTATCCTACCATGCCTTCCTAAGGTCTTCGAAAGCCAAGTCAACAAACAGATTACCGACCATTTCGAATCTCACCATACCTTCTCTGCTATGCAATCTGGTTTCAGAGCTGGTCATGGTTGCACCTCAGCCACGCTCAAGGTCCTAAACGATATCTTAACCGCCATCGATAAGAAACATTACTGTGCAGCCGTATTCATTGATCTGGCCAAGGCTTTCGACTCTGTCAATCACCACATCCTCATCGGCAGACTCGACAGCCTTGGTTTCTCAAATGATTGCCTCGCCTGGTTCACCAACTACTTCTCTGATAGAGTTCAGTGTGTCAAATCGGAGGGTCTGCTGTCCGGACCTCTGGCAGTCTCTATGGGGGTGCCACAGGGTTCAATTCTTGGACCGACTCTCTTCTCTGTATACATCAATAAGGTCGCTCTTGCTGCTGGTGAGTCTCTGATCCACCTCTACGCAGATGACACCATTCTGTATACTTCCGGCCCTTCTTTGGACACTGTGTTAACAACCCTCCAGGCAAGCTTCAATGCCATACAACTCTCCTTCCGTGGCCTCCAATTGCTCTTAAATACAAGTAAAACTAAATGCATGCTCTTCAACCGATCGCTACCTGCACCTACCCGCCTGTCCAACATCACTACTCTGGACGGCTCTGACTTAGAATACGTGGACAACTACAAATACTTAGGTGTCTGGTTAGACTGTAAACTCTCCTTCCAGACCCATATCAAACATCTCCGATCCAAAGTTAAATCTAGAATTGGCTTCCTATTTCGCAACAAAGCATCCTTCACTCATGCTGCCAAACATACCCTTGTAAAACTGACCATCCTACCAATCCTCAATCCCCGCGATGTCATTTACAAAATAGCCTCCAATACCCTACTCAACAAATTGGATGCAGTCTATCACAGTGCAATCCGTTTTGTCACCAAAGCCCCATATACTACCCACCATTGCGACCTGTACGCTCTCGTTGGCTGGCCCTCGCTTCATACTCGTCGCCAAACCCACTGGCTCCATGTCATCTACAAGACCCTGCTAGGTAAAGTCCCCCCTTATCTCAGCTCGCTGGTCACCATAGCATCTCCCACCTGTAGCACGCGCTCCAGCAGGTATATCTCTCTAGTCACCCCCAAAACCAATTATTTATTTGGCTGCCTCTCCTTCCAGTTCTCTGCTGCCAATGACTGGAACGAACTACAAAAATCTCTGAAACTGGAAACACTTATCTCCCTCACTAGCTTTAAGCACCAACTGTCAGAGCAGCTCACAGATTGCTGCACCTGTACATAGCCCACCTATAGTTTAGCCCAAGCAACTACCTCTTTCCCAACTGTATTTAATTTATTTGTTTGTTTTGCTCCTTTGCACCCCATTATTTTTGTTTCTGCTTTGCACATTCTTCCATTGCGGAACTACCATTCCAGTGTTTTACGTGCTTTGTTGTATTTACTTTGCCACCATGGCCTTTTTTGCCTTTACCTCCCTTCTCACCTCATTTGCTCACATTGTATATAGACTTGTTTATACTGTATTATTGACTGTATGTTTGTTTTACTCCATGTGTAACTCTGTGTCATTGTATCTGTCAAACTGCTTTGCTTTATCTTGGCCAGGTCGCAATTGTAAATGAGAACTTGTTCTCAACTTGCCTACCTGGTTAAATAAAGGTAAAAATTATTTTAAAAATATATATTTTTTTTTAACTGCTGTTCCAGCTCCACCTGCCTTACCTCCAGCTGGGTGAATGTATCCTTCATTTCAATGAGAGGGTAGTACTCTGTGCTGGGAGGTTGACTTTCCGCTGGGGGTGGTTCGTCTGTGGGGTTATATAATGAAGAGGTCTGGTCTGACCCGCTCGGGGTGGCTCGTCTGTGGGGTTTTAAAATGAAAAGGTCTGGTCTGACCCGCTCGGGGTGGGGGTGTCTTTCTCAAGGGAGAGCTTCTCCTGCTGGGCTAATTATTTGATAAGGTGAAAGTCCAGCTGAGACTGTTTGGGGTTACCCTGAACCAATACTGTTCCAGACTTATAGAGGTTTATATTAGCTGACTCAGAGTCCTCGTTGTCTAGTAACCTGAGTTGCCACCCCTCGGTAACACCCCACCTCTTAACAGAGGGGTAGTGTGCTAATATAGCACTGTGCTATGCCAGGGGATGATCTGTGTGGAAGATGAGGTTGCTGATGTTCCCATTTTTATAATAGTCAGCAAAAAGGGTCTCTTGATTTCGCATAATGAGCTTCATTTTTGTGATCTTTTCGTGTGTTATCATTCATTACATACACAAGGTACTGTATTTTAATTACCTCTGAACAGCGGGAGGGAGCTTCTAAGGCCTCTCCATTTGGTTGGAGTAGACAGTGTGACTCTCCTGCCATTGTTGGGCTAAAGGGCTTTGACATTCTTACCTGACACGTCAGTGCTAATTGAAGCTGTATCAAGCTTTAGCAGCCTTAATTTAGCACCATAATAAAGTAGTGAAATGTATTTTTCTTCTTGGCTTTTGGAAATAAAATATAGCTTCAGACTGAACATGACTCACTCAGTTCCAGGTTGAACGGTGTTTTCAGGTTTCTGATGTTTTCCAGAGTGTTTCCTGTATAGTTTTGGAACAATAATCTTTGGTCATTGTAAACCTTCCAGGTGATTCCGTAATTCCGGCCAAAATCAGGTTATAGATTTGGAGTTTTGATTTGGAGTGAAGGTTATGTTGTAGAGGGTAGCATCCTGTAAATGTTCCTGACAAAGAAAATCTAATTTTATCCAACTCTAAATCTATCTTTTTTAAGAACATACTGAAAAATGCAGGAGCTCATCTGCTCATGACCTCTCCTCTCTATCTCTTTCTGTCTCTCTGGCTCTCTCTCTCTCTTTCTCACTGGCTCCATGTCATCCCCCTCTTGGGTCCATGTCTCTCTCTCCAACTCTCTGGCTCCATGTCTCTCTCTCCAACTCTCTTGGCTCCATGTCTCTCTCTCTCCAACTCTCTCTATTGGCTCTCTGTCTCTCTCTCTCTGGCTCTCTGTCCCTCTCTCTCTCTGGCTCTCTGTCCCTATCTCTCTGTCTCTCTCTCTCTGTCTCTCTGTCGCTCTCTCTCTCTCTCTCTCTCTCTCTCTGGCTCTCTGTCCCTCCCTCTCTGGCTCTCTGTCCCTCTCTCTCTCTCTTTCTCTGGCTCTCTGTCCCTCTCTCTCTGGCTCTCTGTCCCTCTCTCTCTCTAGTCTGCCTTTATTAATGACAGTTTCTACACATTTGGCAGTGAAAATGTTCATCTTAGACTAACGTGTTCCATTCAAAGATGTGTAGATGTCTTTAAAGATGTGTAGATGTCTTTAAAGATGTGTAGATGTCTTTAAAGATGTGTAGATGTCTTTAAAGATGTGTAGATGTCTTTAAAGATGTGTAGATGTGTAGATGTATTTAAAGATGTGTAGATGTCTTTAAAGTTGTGTAGATGTCTTTAAAATAATATATTATGTGGCGAAAAGACAAGTGGGGGACATTTTTCATGAATTTGAGTCACCCAAGAGATTGATTGGCTAGTAGCTGGGGACATTTTGAAGGAGGGTGTAATATGAAGGAGATGCTATTGGAAGGGAAGTATTGCTGTATAAGATGTAACCAGAACAGCCTGTAGTGCAGAATGTTTCTGTAGCATGAGTCAGCATGATGTAGATAATCATAATCATAATAATAATAATAATAATCATCATCATCATAATCATAATAATAATAATAACAATAATAATAATAATCATCATAATCATAATACCAGTTATAATAATCATAATAATAATAATCATAATAATAACAATAATAACAATAATAACAAATATAATAATCATAATCATAATAATCATAATAATAATAATAATAACAATAATAATAATAACAATAATAATAATAATAATAACAATAACAATAATAATAACAATAATAACAATAATAATCATAATAATAATAACAATAATAATAACAATAACAATAATAACAATAATAATAATAACAATAATAATAATAACAATAATAATAATAACAATAATAATAATAATAACAATAATAACAATAATAACAATAATAATAATAATAATAATAATAATCATACGTTTTATATGTAATGTGTATATTTTTTTTAAGTGCCACAAGAATAAAACATCAAATCACTTAAAAACACATAGTACAGTAAAGATACGACTAGAGACAAATCAGATGAGACATATATACAGTGTTAGGATTATAATGGATAGAGAGAAGTCACTACAGTGTTAGGATTATAATGGATAGAGAGAAGTCACTACAGTGTTAGGATTATAATGGATAGAGAGAAGTCACTACAGTGTTAGGATTATAATGGATAGAGAGAAGTCACTACAGTGTTAGGATTATAATGGTTTTAGAGAGAAGTCACTACAGTGTTAGGATTATAATGGTTTTAGAGAGAAGTCACTACAGTGTTAGGATTATAATGGATAGAGAGAAGTCACTACAGTGTTAGGATTATAATGGATAGAGAGAAGTCACTACAGTGTTAGGATTATAATGGTTTTAGAGAGAAGTCACTACAGTGTTAGGATTATAATGGATAGAGAGAAGTCACTACAGTGTTAGGATTATAATGGATAGAGAGAAGTCACTACAGTGTTAGGATTATAATGGATAGAGAGAAGTCACTACAGTGTTAGGATTATAATGGATAGAGAGAAGTCACTACAGTGTTAGGATTATAATGGATAGAGAGAAGTCACTACAGTGTTAGGATTATAATGGATAGAGAGAAGTCACTACAGTGTTAGGATTATAATGGATAGAGAGAAGTCACTACAGTGTTAGGATTATAATGGATAGAGAGAAGTCACTACAGTGTTAGGATTATAATGGATAGAGAGAAGTCACTACAGTGTTAGGATTATAATGGATAGAGAGAAGTCACTACAGTGTTAGGATTATAATGGATAGAGAGAAGTCACTACAGTGTTAGGATTATAATGGATAGAGAGAAGTCACTACAGTGTTAGGATTATAATGGATAGAGAGAAGTCACTACAGTGTTAGGATTATAATGGATAGAGAGAAGTCACTACAGTGTTAGGATTATAATGGATAGAGAGAAGTCACTACAGTGTTAGGATTATAATGGATAGAGAGAAGTCACTACAGTGTTAGGATTATAATGGATAGAGAGAAGTCACTACAGTGTTAGGATTATAATGGATAGAGAGAAGTCACTACAGTGTTAGGATTATAATGGATAGAGAGAAGTCACTACAGTGTTAGGATTATAATGGATAGAGAGAAGTCACTACAGTGTTAGGATTATAATGGTTTTAGAGAGAAGTCAGTACAGTGTTAGGATTATAATGGTTTTAGAGAGAAGTCAGTACAGTGTTAGGATTATAATGGATAGAGAGAAGTCAGTACAGTGTTAGGATTATAATGGATAGAGAGAAGTCACTACAGTGTTAGGATTATAATGGATAGAGAGAAGTCACTACAGTGTTAGGATTATAATGGATAGAGAGAAGTCACTACAGTGTTAGGATTATAATGGATAGAGAGAAGTCACTACAGTGTTAGGATTATAATGGATAGAGAGAAGTCACTACAGTGTTAGGATTATAATGGATAGAGAGAAGTCACTACAGTGTTAGGATTATAATGGATAGAGAGAAGTCACTACAGTGTTAGGATTATAATGGATAGAGAGAAGTCACTACAGTGTTAGGATTATAATGGATAGAGAGAAGTCACTACAGTGTTAGGATTATAATGGTTTTAGAGAGAAGTCACTACAGTGTTAGGATTATAATGGTTTTAGAGAGAAGTCACTACAGTGTTAGGATTATAATGGTTTTAGAGAGAAGTCACTACAGTGTTAGGATTATAATGGTTTTAGAGAGAAGTCAGTACAGTGTTAGGATTATAATGGATAGAGAGAAGTCAGTACAGTGTTAGGATTATAATGGATAGAGAGAAGTCACTACAGTGTTAGGATTATAATGGGTAGAGAGAAGTCACTACAGTGTTAGGCTTGTACTCCACAAGCCCCTCGAAACAGTTAGGTCTCATACCTGGTTTTAAAACTAGCAATGCTATCGTTAGCTCTGACATGAAGGGCCAGGGTATTCCAAAGGCACGGGGCAGCAGAGACACTGTCCGCCCATGGTGCAAAGCCTGATGTTGGGGACCATCAGGATGCCCGAGGTCGGAGGAGCGTAGGAAGCGGACAGGGTAGTGGGGCTGGAGGAGCTGTGAGAGGTAGGAGGGTACAGTCATGTAGGGCCTTGAGGGTGAGCACACACCCTGGATAGGACGCTAGTCTATCGCAGGTAGTTAGCCCCTCTCCATTGCAGTCTGAAGGACCATCAGAAGATCAGAAGGGAAGTGTTTCAGTCTGAAGGACCATCAGAAGGGAGGTGTTTCAGTCTGAAGGACCATCAGAAGATCAGAAGGGAAGTGTTTCAGTCTGAAGGACCATCAGAAGGGAAGTGTTCCAGTCTGAAGGACCATCAGAAGGGAGGTGTTTCAGTCTGAAGGACCATCAGAAGGGAAGTGTTTCAGTCTGAAGGACCATCAGAAGGGAAGTGTTTAAGTCTGAAGGACCATCAGAAGGGAGGTGTTCCAGTCTGAAGGACCGTCAGAAGGGATGTGTTTCAGTCTGAAGGACCATCAGAAGGGAGGTGTTCCAGTCTGAAGGACCATCAGAAGGGAGTTGTTCCAGTCTGAAGGGTCATTAAAAGGGAAGTGTTCCAGTCTGAAGGACTGTCAGAAGGGAAGTGTTTCAGTCTGAAGGACCATCAGAAGGGAAGTGTTTCAGTCTGAAGGACCATCAGAAGGGAAGTGTTCCAGTCTGAAGGGTCATTAAAAGTGAAGTGTTCCAGTCTAAAAGACTGTCAGAAGGGAGGTGTTCAGTCTGAAGGACCATCAGAAGGGAAGTGTTCCAGTCTGAAGGACCATCAGAAGGGAGTTGTTTCAGTCTGAAGGACCATCAGAAGGGAGTTGTTTCAGTCTGAAGGACCATCAGAAGGGAGGTGTTTCAGTCTGAAGGACCATCAGAAGGGAAGTGTTCAGTCTGAAGGACCATCAGAAGGGAGGTGTTTCAGTCTGAAGGACCATCAGAAGGGAAGTGTTCAGTCTGAAGGACCATCAGAAGGGAAGTGTTTCAGTCTGAAGGACTGTCTAAAGGGAGGGGTTTCAGTCTGAAGGACCGTCAGGAGGGAGGTGTTCCAGTCTGAAGGACTGTCTAAAGGAAAGTGTTCTGGTCTCAAAGACCATCTCAGCCCACTCTCTCTGCTCTCATATCAACATCTTGCTAATTGTGTTTTGCATAACAACGACAAAAGGAGTTGGACCTACACCACAAACAGATCTTGGACCAGGTTAATATGAACAACAATCAGAACAAGTAGAAGTTGTGCAGTATGAAGGGTCATCAGAATACGAGGTAATTGATGTGTACATTTAGGTAGGGGTAGAGTGACTAGGCAACAGGATAGATAAGAGACGGTAGCAGCAGCGTATGTGATGAGGCAAAAGACTTGGTACAAAGTGGGTTCAGTGAAGATACAGGAGTCCGGGTAGCTCTTTGGCTAACTATTTAGCAGTCTTATGGCGTGTGGGGTTGAAGCTGTTTAGGGTCCTCTTGGTTCCAGTTTTAGTGCATCGATACCGCTAGCCATGCAGTAGCAGAGAGAAACAGTCAATGACTTGGGTGGCTGGAGTATTTGAACATGTTTAAGGCCTTCCTCTGATGCCTGCTATAGGGGTCCTGGATGGCAGGGAGCTTGGCCCCAGTGATGTACTGGTCTGTCCTCACCACCCTCTGATATAGGGAGGTATGGTCTGCAGTGTATCATGAGGTATGGTCTGCAGCGTATCATGAGGTATGGTCTGCAGTGTATCATGAGGTATGGTCTGCAGTGTATCATGAGGTATGTTCTGCAGTGTATAATGAGGTATGGTCTGCAGTGTATCATGAGGTATGGTCTGCAGCATATCATGAGGTATGGTCTGCAGTGTATCATGAGGTATGGTCTGCAGTGTATCATGAGGTATGGTCTGCAGCGTATCATGAGGTATGGTCTGCAGTGTATCACGAGGTATGGTCTGCAGTGTATCATGAGGTATGGTCTGCAGCGTATCATGAGGTATGGTCTGTAGTGTATCATGAGGTATGGTCTGCAGTGTATCATGAGGTATGGTCTGCAGTGTATCATGAGGTATGGTCTGCAGCGTTTCATGAGGTATGGTCTGCAGTGTATCATGAGGTATGGTCTGCAGTATGGTCTGTGTATCATGAGGTATGGTCTGCAGCATATCATGAGGTATGGTCTGCAGCGTATCATGAGGTATGGTCTGCAGTGTATCATGAGGTATGGTCTGCAGCGTATCATGAGGTATGGTCTGCAGTGTTTCATGAGGTATGGTCTGCAGCGTATCATGAGGTATGGTCTGCAGTGTATCATGAGGTATGGTCTGCAGTATGGTCTGCAGTGTATCATGAGGTATGGTCTGCAGTATGGTCTGCAGCGTATCATGAGGTATGGTCTGCAGTGTATCATGAGGTATGGTCTGCAGTGTATCATGAGGTATGGTCTGCAGTGTATCATGAGGTATGGTCTGCAGCATATCATGAGGTATGGTCTGCAGTGTATCATGAGGTATGGTCTGCAGTGTATCATGAGGTATGTTCTGCAGTGTATAATGAGGTATGGTCTGCAGTGTATCATGAGGTATGGTCTGCAGCATATCATGAGGTATGGTCTGCAGTGTATCATGAGGTATGGTCTGCAGTGTATCATGAGGTATGGTCTGCAGCATATCATGAGGTATGGTCTGCAGTGTATCATGAGGTATGGTCTGCAGTGTATCATGAGGTATGGTCTGCAGTGTATCATGAGGTATGGTCTGCAGCATATCATGAGGTATGGTCTGCAGTGTATCATGAGGTATGGTCTGCAGTGTATCATGAGGTATGGTCTGCAGTGTATCAAGAGGTATTCTAACTCAGGCGACCAAAAATGTGACACTTCCTTAAAATTAGAGATCGTGCACCAGCTTCTGTTAAAAAAACTAAAACCTCCTCCCTTAAAACACCTTCTCCCTTAAAACACCTCCTCCCTTAAAACACCTCCTCCCTTAAAACACCTCCTCCCTTAAACCACCTCCTCCCTTAAAACACCTCCTCCCTTAAAACACCTGCTCCCTTAAAACACCTCCTCCCTTAAAACACCTCCTCCCTTAAAACACCTGCTCCCTTAAAACACCCCTCCTCCCTTAAAACACCTGCTCCCTTAAAACACCTCCTCCCTTAAAACACCTGCTCCCTTAAAACACCTGCTCCCTTAAAACACCTGCTCCCTTAAACTGCCATCTGGTCTCGATGATGCATGGAGAAGCCCACCAGATTATACAGTACCAGTCAAAAGTTTGGACACGCCTACTCATTCTTGGGTTTTTCCTTCTACATAGTAGAATAATAGTGAAGACATCAACACTATGAAATAACACATATGGAATCATGTAGTAACCAAAAAAAAGTGTTAAACAAATCAAAATATGTTTTATATTTGAGCTTCTTCAAAGTAGCCACCCTTTGCCTTGATGACAGCTTTGCACCCTCTTGGCGTTCTCTCAACCAGCTTCATGAGGTAATCACCTGGAATGTATTTCCATTAACATTCATCTTCATCCCTTAAAAAACACACACAAAAAACGTCAGCGCCATCAACACTCACAGACTCAGACCTCACAATGCAGCAGCAGCACTGTGAGTCATAACACTAACGCCATCACAGTCCTATTTCTGGCAACACTATCTGACTCATTCAGTACATACAGACCCCAGGGCCCTGGCTGGATGAAACACACCTAACCAATCTGGTCAGATCTTTTAACCACCTAACTGGACAATCAAACTACGTCTTCTCCCAGCCGACCAATCAAACCACGTCTTCTCCCAGCCAACCAATCAAACCACGTCTTCTCCCAGCCAACCAATCAAACTACGTCTTCTCCCAGCCGACCAATCAAACTACGTCTTCTCCCAGCCAACCAATCAAACTACGTCTTCTCCCAGCCAACCAATCAAACTACGTCTTCTCCCAGCCAACCAATCAAACTACGTCTTCTCCCAGCCAACCAATCAAACTACGTCTTCTCCCAGCCAACCAATCAAACCACGTCTTCTCCCAGCCAACCAATCAAACCACGTCTTCTCCCAGCCAACCAATCAAACCACGTCTTCTCCCAGCCAACCAATCAAACCACGTCAAACCTTTATTCATTATTAACCACCTAGCTAGCCAATCAAATCTCCTCGGAGTCATAGGTAAACCTAGGTTGAATCCATAATCACCGGACAATGTAATGGATGTTATTAACACATACAGCACTTTCCATCAGGTCTCAGAAGTCCGCTTTACATTTTATAGGGGTGACTCACCTCAATCCTAACAAATCTGTACTAATAAATAATTCAATTAAAATCTATAATAGTGTAGCCACCGACAACCCTAACATAGATCATACCACCTGCTTTAAAACCAACAGAAGTAGCAGCGTTTTAAACACTTTTAAGAAGAAATAGCGTGATAATTTGTCTACAGAAGAACATTCTGTGCGAGATCAAGGATGATGGGTAAGGTTTTATAAATCACAGCAGAACGTTCTGGCTGGAGCCATAGTGCTGTAGTCAGCAGATCCTGAGTTATGAAAACAGTCCTGGAGCCCTAGTGCTGTAGTCAGCAGATCCTGAGTTATGAAAACAGTCCTGGAGCCCTAGTGCTGTAGTCAGCAGATCCTGAGTTATGAAAACAGGGCTCAGTGCTGTAGTCAGCAGATCCTGAGTTATGAAAACAGTCCTGGAGCCCTAGTGCTGTAGTCAGCAGATCCTGAGTTATGAAAACAGTCCTGGAGCCCTAGTGCTGTAGTCAGCAGATCCTGAGTTATGAAAACAGTCCTGGCTGGAGCCCTAGTGCTGTAGTCAGCAGATCCTGAGTTATGAAAACAGTCCTGGAGCCCTAGTGCTGTAGTCAGCAGATCCTGAGTTATGAAAACAGTCCTGGAGCCCTAGTGCTGTAGTCAGCAGATCCTGAGTTATGAAAACAGTCCTGGCTGGAGCCCTAGTGCTGTAGTCAGCAGATCCTGAGTTATGAAAACAGTCCTGGAGCCCTAGTGCTGTAGTCAGCAGATCCTGAGTTATGAAAACAGTCCTGGCTGGCAGTTTCTCCTAAGGAAGAGAGGAGAGGATGATAGATAGAGGTTGGGGAGGTGGGAACTTCTGAGACCCCGATCCAGCCTCACTCGTGTGTGTGTGTGTGTGTGTGTGTGTGTGTGTGTGTGTGTGTGTGTGTGTGTGTGTGTGTGTGTGTGTGTGTGTGTGTGTGTGTGTGTGTGTGTGTGTGTGTGTGTGTGTGAATAAGGACACACTGTTTGTTGAGCAGCACTGACCCCACACTCCTCTGACTCACTCTACAAATGAAAGGATGTGTGTGGGAGAAGTGAGGATTGTACAGGAGGAGAGGAGGAGGAGGAGGAGGAGGAGGAGGAGGAGGAGAGGTGGAGGAGAGAAGGAGGGGAGGACAGGACAGGCAATAAGAGGAGAGAAGGAAGGGTGGAGGAGAGGAGGAGGGGAAAGGAGGGTAAAGAAGGAGGAGGGGTGGAAGAGAGATGAGGACGGGAGGAGATGAGGAGATGATGAGAGGAGGGTAAAGGAGGGGGAGGAGGAGGGTGAGGAGAGTAGAGGAGTGGAAGATGGGGGGGAAGAGAGATGAGGAGAGGAGAGGAAAGGAAAGGAAAGGAGAGGAAAGGAAAGGAAAGGAGGGTAAAGAAGGAGGAGGGGAGGAAGAGAGGAGATGAGGCGGAGGAGAGGAGGGGAGGGTAAAGGAGGAAGAGGGATGGAAAAGAGGAGTGGAGAAGAGTATAGGAGGGGAAGACAGGAGGAGGGGAGGAAGAGAGGAGATGAGGGTAAAGGAGGAGGAGTGGTGGAAGAGAGGAGGGGGGATGGGGGTGGTGGAGAGTTCGATAGGAAAAGAGGAGAGGAAAGGAGGGGAGATGGGAAAAGCTAGTTTAAAGCCTGTCATTAAAGGGAGAGCTCTTCTTCCACACGTAGGTTGACCTCTCAAAAGGTTTCTAACCTCAAGGGTCGTTCCTGGTTAAATAAAAAAGCTACTGAGCAAATGCTATATGTCACTGTCTTATTGTCAACATATATGATTACGTTTAACGACAAAAGCATATGTATTAGCGTTAGCATTAGCCACCTAGCTAACGTTAGCCAGAACAAATTGGAATTCGTAACATATCATACGTTTTGCAAATTCGCAACATATTGTACAAAGTGCAATTCGTAAGATATTGTACGAAATGGATGATGGACATGAATACAAAATTAATAGATACATTCTTAGAGAGAAAAAAGACTTACAAAACAGTTCTTTGGCTGTCCCCATAGAACAACCATTTTTGGTTCCAGGTAGAGAACCCTTTTTGGTTCCACGTAGAACCCTTTGTGGAAAGTGTTCCACATTAAAGCCTAAAGAGTTCTACATGGAACCAAAAAGGGTTCTTCAAAGTGAAATAGATAATAAACAGAAGTGAAATAAACAATCAAAATTAACAGTAAACATTACACTCACTGAAGTTCCAACGGAATAGAGACATTACAAATGTCATATTATATGGTTACAGGACACAAGATAAAATAAATATAACTATGGGTTGTATTTACAATGGTGTTTGTTCTTCACTGGTTGCCCTTTTCTCGTTGTAACAGGTCACA